>NC_057812.1:122920924-123220924 GCF_018294505.1 Triticum aestivum
ACATACAGATTTGGTCCTTCTCTGAAGACTCCAGAGAAGTTACCATACGAGAGGACCCCGGAGGAGAACGCCGAGATTGTGCGAGAAGAAGTGAGGAACTTCTTTGAAGGGGTGAAAGCAAAGAAACATCCACCTCCGGAGGAGAAGGTAGATCCGGTGAAAGCGAAGCGCACTCTGGCTGCCCTGAAAAAACCACCCAAGTCTCCGCCGAAAGGAAACTATGAGCACATTATTGGAAAGGAATTTGCCAAAGCGGAGCGGTCGGGAAGTACTGTCAGTGATCAAAGGGTGAAAGAACGATGAGCTGGGAAACAAATTGCATAGCTCGGCGAACAAGCGAAGCAATCGTGCCCCCCGCTCAAGGTGCCTAGCGACATCGTCGCTAATGATCCGAGGATGGTGCCCGGTTATAGCAATCTTGGAGATTACCTGCCCGACGATGTACATTATGATTTCATGGAGGTGCAGATACAAAGATACGAGTACGGGAAGCCTCTCATCAAAGATGAAAGATCTCTATCAACGATGATGCGAAGATTGCATGATTGGTACTTGAAAATCTGTAGAGAGTCTGGGGGGAGCAGTACTTTGTATGTGAGAGTTAAAAAGGAGCATGACCTCGTTGGAATTGATCTGTTGCCTGTTCCATTTGAGGAGTTCTTTCAGTTTTTCAATCAATTGGCCCTCGATAAAGCAACGCTCACCTGCTACTGTCTGTAAGTAGTACTACTTCTGTCATTAAGTCTCTCTATATAGCTCAGCTCTTTCATTGCATGTATTTATAATTATCCTCACTATATTATGCAGATTGAAGATCGTCGAATTGAAGAAACGACAAATCGGTGATATTGGGTTCATTAACACAAATATCATAGATGCAACTCAGGTTAAATTTCATGCCGCAGATACCGAGGCCAACTTGCTACGATCGTTGGTAATAAATGAAAATAAAGATATAATACTCTTTCCTTACAACTTCAAGTGAGTGTTACTGTCTTGTGCGTATTCGGTTTCCCTTATATATTAGTCAAGGTTATAGTAATGTAATTGATGAGTTATGCATGCGTGTGCAGTTTCCACTATATTCTCCTAGAGATTAAGCTTGAGCAGGGACTAGTAACCGTCTTAGACTCAAGACGAAAAGATCCCCAGGACTATGCGGACATGACTCAAATGCTCGAGAAGTAAGTTAAATCGATCATTATCCACCATATCAGCAACTTTGTTCATTTCCTGATATATCAAGTAATTGTTTTCTTTGTCTGGCAGGGTTTGGAAAAAATTCACCAAAAAAGCTCCGGGACTCCCGAAGAAGCTGCAATTTAGACACCCGAAAGTAAGTACTATAGTAGCATGTTCCACGCATCTCCTATTGATTCAAGCGCTAGTTTCATCAATACCATTTGGCATTCTTGCTTATCAGTTTGATTGACCTCTATTTCTTGTAAAGTGGTTGTGGCAGGAACAAGGGAATGATTTCTGTGGATACTACGTTTGCGAGTCCATCCGCCACACGACCTGTGAGCGGGGCTACTCCGACGAACAATATGAAGTGCGTAAATAACAACATTCACAATTTTATTTTCTTACCATCATTTGTGTTGAGTTTCATTCATTCATATATATATATATGTATTGACCCCCTTCTTCAAATTAGATGTTTCGGAAGTGGGATGAACTCCTAGCACCAGCTCGCATGCGAGCAATTCAAGAGGAATTGGCGGCATTCTTTCTTGACCACGTGATCGCTGAAGACGGAGAATACTATGTGGACCATGAGTCCGTATGTTAGGAGATTATATTTGTAAGAGATAATTATTGTATATATGTAGCCGGTAGTGTCGGATAGATATACGAGAACTTGTTGTTAGACCAATCTCTCGGAGAAGGAGAGGTGGTCGATATCACTTCTCTCTTTATGCATATATGTTCATGACGATCTTCTGTTTCCTTCGTTTGCTTACTAGCTAGCTAGCGTGTCTAGTCCTCTCTATACGTATGTATAGTATGTAGCATCGACCAAGCACGGACATAAGAGAGGACACTTCTCTCTATTAATTATAGCTAGCTAACACAATATATGAAACACCTAAATTAACCCCCCAAAACCCCCAAACCACCCCCCCTTCAAAAAAACAAAAACCCCAGCCACAGAAATGCTGACGCGTGGATGCCTATTGGTCCCGGTTGGTGCCACCAACCAGGACCTAAGGCCCTCCTGCCTGGGCTCCGCGCACAGGCCACGTGGAGGCCCATCTGTCCTAGTTCTGGATTGAACTGGGACTAAAGGGACAGGGCATTAGTACTGACCCTTTAGTCCCGGTTCAAGAACCGGGACAAAAGGCCCTTACGAACTGGGACAACAAGCCCTTTTTCTACTAGTGGGTTAGCACCTGGGCCAAGCCCAAATCAGAAGATTCGTCCACATGCTGGGACAGAAGGTGAGGCCCAACATTTGAATTATCATTAGGTGCCAAAACCAGCCCCTCCTCATGCAGAGCAAGGCTACCATCACCATCAGAGATTTCTTGCAGGTTGCCCAAGGCGGGCAGAACAGGCAGAGCATCATTTATAGGCAGACTTTCATTGGATCCCTCCGAAAACAACATCAGTAAGAGTTGGGAAGGCAGTCCTTTTAAATAGGGTGGCATTATCTTGCTAAATTTCAGTAATCTGAACAAAAGATGGCCTAGAGGGTGCATTCAGAATGCAGGGGGAGAAACGTACTAAGAGCACAATCTCAGCAGTCTCAACCTGAAATCCAGTGCCAAGAACTGCAACTTGTAGGTCAAGCGGTGGCAATCCATAACCTGAACTCCAAGGGCCATAAGCAGCAACCACCCTCATGATAGAGCTTGAGAGATATGCAGTAAATATGTTGCGAGGGATCAGATCATTGGTAAGGATAGTAGAAAGGTCATTGCCTTGGACAGAGATGCTCACATGTAGATTGTCAGCAGACACAGAAATGTCAACAGAAATAACTTTTGGCGTTACAGGAGCCACAAACATGGTATTGATAGGAGCAGCAACCTCTAGTGAGGAACCATTAGTGCTGGCAACCGAGCTAGAGCCCCAAACAGAGTTGAGACTGTCAGAAACATTTTCCTCAGGCTGAATACCATCTTGAACACGCAGACCTTGTGTTGCTAACCAGGCCTGAAAATTAACCAAAGTTGCAGGCACTTGAGGCACGGGAGGTTCAGGCCAGGCACCCCACTGTGCAGGTTGAGGCGCATCTTGATGAGCAGCGTTATGAGGTCCATCTACATTCCTAATTCCATTCTGTATCAGCCAATTTTGCAGCTGCTGCTGGTAAAGCTGTTCAGCAGTGAGGCCCTCACCAAACATGGGGTGTGGAATGCCATTGGTTGGTGGTGGTCCCTCATCAGCAGTGAGGACTTCAGGATCATGAGCATTCCAGTCCGCTCCCCTAAGAATAAAAACAGCAACAGTCCAGCACGCACGATCTCCACCTAGCCGACGAACCACAATACTCTTGGGATTCAGACGCATATGAATAACTTTAACTTTGATCAGTACCACACGACGGCCAATATTTGCATTATTCCAGGAAACAAGACGACCATAGTCATCAACAGAGCGCTCCAGATAGAAGTCTGTCTAATAATCATCCGGGAACCCAATATACATCAGCCAGATCTCAGGCCCATAGGTGGCATTGCACATATTCAAAGCAGCATTGTGTCTAAGGAAACTACCAGATCCTCATCATCGAGCTGGAAAGTAGTGTTGACCGCAGTATCTCTGATGAATGAGTTGGCGAATGCAAACATACCGATACCCAAGGAGTGGTCAGAGGCTTCCGTAGTGTGCAGGCCCGATTCATGCAGGAGACCTTCAATGGTGTCGTGGATACCCTCTCGAAGATGTAGTGGCACAAATCTGCTTACTTCCGCAATGGCGAGGAAGTTGTTATTGAGCGGGGGGATGGGGTTGACGACCATGTCGGCGAGCACCTTCTGGTCAGCCGGACCCGGTTCGACTGACCAGCCTAGTGGCAGGAAGAGGATGGGGTTCACCGGATAGTTGGCCATGATGGTGGAGATTCCAGGGGGAGCACCGAGATCGGCGGGCGTGGTGGATGGTGGTGGAGCAGCTAGAGCAGAGCGCTCTGCTTCATTGGGAAGCGGAGCGGGCTGGGAGGTGGAATGCGAGTTGCCCGGGGCGAGGGTGAGAGTTTTTGGTCACCAATGCCATCTTTGGGCCCACCGCCGCCGCCAACAAGAGGTGTCCATGTGTCCATAGTAACCACAGATGCTGCATTGAACGGTTGATGTTGGGCGGCTGCTCGGTCGACTGAGGAGGCAAGTTTGAGTGATTGATGGAGGTCTGATGATCTGTTGCCTTGCTTGGTCAGACGTGACCAGATTATCAAGATTGGAGTCTATAAATGAGTTGCGTGAAGCCATAGACCTTTTTTGGTAGGACATTTAAAGCTTTTGTGTCCCGGAGCGGAGCATGAAAGGCAAATAATCCGTGCATGGCAAAGATTCTTGTGGGGGCCCATTGTAAGCATTTAGCACAGAGCAGGCCCCAATTTCTGGCAAGGTCAGAAACTTCCTTCTGTGAATATCCCGCGCTCGACAAATCGGCCATATGAGATTTAGAAAGCGTGGGGGCCATGATGAGTGGGGCGGGGCATAAATTAGCACAGAAGTAAGAAAACTTTGCGGTAATTGTGGATAGTCCATTATGCTTGAAAACCGAAAACTGCCAATCACAATTGAATGCTCAGAATATCCTGAATTGTCCGAAGCGCAATGAATATCTGCATGCATGGGATCCGTGATGATCGTATCCTCTTTCGGCACAGCCATGTACGTGGGGAGTGAGGAACAACATGAAGCCTCATTCCTGTTCTTGTCATGAAAATCCATGGAGGTTATAGGAACAATAGCAAACTTGCTTAACTCCTTGGCAGAATCAGAACATAGAGTCATTTCCTGGAAGACCGGCTTGTTGTATCGGATGGCTACAGGGCTATGAGCAGCGATGGGCTCCAGACGCTCATCGGCATGCCATTTATGATCAAAATGCTTGTAGCCATTGAAACGACCATTGAAAAGATGAAAATGACAGATAAATCTAGCCAAATACGGTCTTTGAGGCCATGAATGAAATGTCCCACTTTATTACCAGCCATTGAGAAACAAAATGATCTGTCACTAAGCTTAGACACCTTAAATCCTTTCGGGTGTCCACCAATGCAAAATTGCAAAGCCACACCCACAAAATCTTCAGAAAGTGGAAAAGAGGCCGAGGAGAAAGACACCACCAAGAAAAATTCCTTTGTATTGTGAGATGGTGAGAAGTGAACCGTTTCTCCAAAACGTCGACGTACCTGATCTGCCACGACTAGGCCAGGATTGAAATCCCAATGTAGAAGGCCTTCCATGGTGGAGATTAGTAGCTAGATGCATGGTTGGTGGAGAGCAGGTGGAAGGAGGTGGAGGAGGAGCCATTCGATCCTCCATCCCTTATTTGCAAATGTGGAGAGGGGTGTGGGTATCTTTTTGCAAAATTGCGATAGTTACCTTCCTATCCGTTAGATATAAATCCGATGGCCTATATTGCAGGATGGCATGCACACCATCATCACCAACTCTGCTTTCTACTCCCTCCGTTCCTAAATATTTGTCTTTTTCGAGATTTCAACAAGTGACTACATATGGTGCAAAATGAGTGAATCTACACTCTAAAATATGTCTACATACATATCCGTATGTGGTACTCCATTTGAAATCTGAAAAAGACAAATATTTGGGAACGGATGGAGTATAAGAGTAGACATGGATATATATCTCCAGCATGGTCTACAGCAAAAATGTGCTGGACTAGTTAGTGCCGGATGCTCGCAATGCGATGACCTGAGTTTGAATTCTGTCTTTAACTTTAGATTTTTATATTATATATTACTTATTTAATATATACTTCTTTCACTATTGTACTGACAGTGGAACCCATAGAGTACTTAGAATACAAGATAAAGGATGGACTTGTTTCTTTTTAACTTTCTGTACAAAGTTGTAGCCACCCTGCAAGTCACATGTACACTATACATGCAATTAAATTTTTATAGAGGGAGAATCATACACGCAATTAACTCAAATGGATTGGATGTGACTCTATTATTTCCAGCATAAGAGCATCTCCAACGGCAGCCGGCAAATTTCCTCATGCTTCCTTCCGCGGAGGACGACATCAAACACGAGCGGCATACATTTTCACAACTCTAACCAACCAGATGAAATTCGTGCAAACACGGACTGTCTTCATATAAGGATGCATGATTTCGTATAAAAAGGCCGGATCTTCATATAAACATGATGGATTTCATTACATTTACATGAACTAAGCGGTGCTAATCCGGCTCTCTTGGTATAATTAATACTCCCTCTGTCCGGAAATACTTGTCCTAGAAATGGATGTATTTAGACTTATTTTAGTTATAGACACATCCAATTTATCCATTCTTAGAACAAACATTTCCCGCCAGCAGGAGAGGGAGTACCTAATCTAAATGGCCGCTCGCGGATCCAATTGTCTACCTCATGTCCGGCAGACACTTGCGGGGTCGACGAAGGTCCTTGGAAGAGATGAAGCAGCAAAGAAACCACTTGAATGCGCAGTCGTCGCCTCGGTGATGACCTTCATGGGACCCAAGTGGCGGCGGCCTCTCGTGTCCTACTTCTCCTCGATGATGGCAGCGGACACGGAGAAGCTGGCCACCGACTCGTCGCTCTCCACACACCCAGCTTCTGTCTCTGCCTGCATGGCGTTGTCGCAGGCACGGGAGGCGCGCCCACAGACACGGGAGGCGCGGCCACCGCATACACTGGTGGCGCGGTACGATGCGGCAGTGACGACGCACGTACCGGCACGCTCGCTGCCGTGCCGACGTGGAGAAACTCGCCACTCCTCGTCGAGCTGAACTGGAGCGGTGATTTGCTGAACCACACGTCGAATTGGGGCGGCAACTGGCTCCGTCAGGCCAAGCGAGGTTGATGAAGCACCGAGCGGCCTCGCCCGTATCCGGAGGGCTCAGCGGGCCACCTAGTCGGGTAGTATGCTGGAGAGTGGCTCCTGGGAAGCCATAGGAAGGGTGGAGAAAATGGTGGAGGAGGAGATGGGGGAGCGGAGGGGTGCGATTCTTGCCCGTTGTCTATCTGGCCACGTTTAAATAGAGGGCGGATGGTAGGAGCTTGGCCGACATCTGGCCTAGTTTAAACTGAGGGCGGACGGGAGGAGCTTGGCCAGTGTTACATTTAATTCTGGCCCGCTCATGAAAGGATGTGTGGCCGAAGTAGGTTTCTCGGTTTGCATGCGGGTTTAACGGAGGGTTTTGATGGAGGCGAGTAGGCGTGGTCAGCCGGGCGTGTAGCGGGCGGCATAGTACTATTCGATTTGATAGCGGGCGGCGCAGTTGCCGTTACGGCTTTAATGCAGACGAGGGAGCGGTAGCGGTTCCCAAAATGTTGAACGGCCAATGATGCATCCTCCTTCAATTAGCATCGTGCATGAATGAGGGAAGTAATGGGAGGAGGACCGGGAAAAGATGCTACACGATTTGAATGCAGCGTAGTTTGCACTCATATAAAGGTGCCCCTCCATTCCAATGCATCTACCACATCGTACGCACCTAAGCATTTGCCAAAGCACCTACACTAAGCGCAAAAGTGCTCACTCCAGACCCATGGCGGCAATGCGCGCGAGTGGCAAGCGGCTGTGCTAGATGGTCCACGACACCGGCCTACGGCATGGCGCCGAGGATCGTCTCCAGATGGTGTTCACGACCGGCTGGTGGATGGCCGCCATCGACGCCAACTACGACTCTCAGTTGGACCAGATGATCGTTGCCACCACCAACAAGTTCACCATACTCAAGAAGATCGGGGACGACATCGCCGTACTCCTCCATGGCCAAAACCTCTTTCAAGCACTGGTGGCCCTGCGACTGCCCGCCGATGCCATGAAGAATGTCCACCTGGAGGTCGTGCTCGCTGCGAGGCACCTCGCCCTACAAGAATTCATCGACATACACATCCACATGTACGAGCAAATCGTGTACATAGGTATCTACAAGGCCATTGAGGACGCTACAACGTTGGCCTTCCTCAACCGGCTCGAAGCCTTGGATGCCTTTGCTGAGAAGCACCTTGACCTCGCCACAAAAGCCGCCTCTCCTTTGCCTCCGGTCGGTGGCCCGGCGCACTAAGTTGAGGAGGAGGAGGTCGTACATTGATGGATGCATCTTTCTTCTTGCCTCCTGTAACCACCACTGTGATCGCATCATCGTGGCCTTAATTCTTATTGTGCTATTGCATTCTCGTTCCAGTCAATACCAACATGTGCGATCCCTTTGCTTAATTATATATATGCATCACTGCAACTAGTACTCCATCCGTCAATTTATAAGTTGTGCTTACCCTTTCCATCAACTTCGTGCAACGCACGGGCATCTTGCTAGAAACACTAGAACATGTCGGACCGTGATACATCTCCAACGAATCTATAATTTTTGATTGCTCTGTGCTATTATATTATCTATTTTGGATGTTAATGGGCTTTATTTTACACTTTTATATCATTTTTGGGACTAACCTACTAACCGTAGGCCCACCCAAATTGTTGTTTTTTTGCCTATTTTAGGGTTTTGAAGAAAAGGAATATCAAATGGAGTCCAAACGGAATGAAACCTTTGGGAACGTGATTTTCCCAACAAACGGGATCCAGGAGACTTGGAGTGTGCGTCAAAAAACAAGGGAGGAAGGCACGAGGCAGGGGGGCGCGCCCTCCACCCTCGTGGGCCCTCCGTTGCTCCACCGACTTACTTCTTCCTCCTATATAAGTCCACGTACCTCCAAACATCCAGGAGCACCACGAAAACCTAATTCCACTGCCGCAACCTTCTGTACCAGAGAGATCCCATCTTGGGGCCTTTTCCGGAGCTCCGCCGGAGGTGGCATTGATCACGGAGGGCCTCTACATCAACTCCATGGCCTCTCCGGTGATGTGTGAGTAGTTTATTTCAGACCTACGGGTCCATAGTTATTAGCTAGATGGCTTCTTCTCTCTCTTTGGATCTCAAAACAAAGTTCCCCTCGATCTTCTTGGAGATCTATTCGATGTAATCTTCTTTTGCAGTGTGTTTGTCGGGATCCGATGAATTGTGGGTTTATGATCCAGATTATCTATGAACAATATTTGATTCTCCTCTAAATTCATTTATGTATGATTGGTTTATCTTTGCAAGTCTCTTCAAATTATCAGTTTGGTTTGGCCTACTAGATTGATCTTTCTTGCAATGGGAGAAGTGCTTAGCTTCGGGTTCAATCTTGCGGTGCTCGATCCCAGTGACAGAAAGGGAACCGACATGTATTGTATTGTTGCCATCGAGGATAAAAAGATGGGGTTTATATCATATTTCATGAGTTTATCCCTCTACATCATGTCATCTTCCTTAAAGCATTACTCTATTCTTATGAACTTAGTACTCTAGATGCATGCTGGATAGCGGTCGATGTGTGGAGTAATAGTAGTAGATGCAAAATCATTTTGGTCTACTTGTCTCGGACATGATGCCTATATACATGATCATAGCTAGATATTCTCATAACTATGCTCAATTCTATCAATTGATCGACAGTAATTTGTTTACCCACCGTAATACTTATGCTCTTGAGAGAAGCCACTAGTGAAACCTATGGCCCCCGGGTCTATATTCCATCATATTAATCTTCCAATACTTAGTTATTTCCTTTGCCTTTTATTTTACTTTGCATCTTTATCATAAAAATACCAAAAATATTATCTTATAATATCTATCAGATCTCACTCTCGTAAGTGACCGTGAAGGGCTTGACAACAACTTTATCGCGTTGGTTGCAAGGTTCTTATTTGTTTGTGTAGGTGCGTGGGACTTGAGCATGATCTCCTACTGGATGGATAACTTGGTTCTCAAAAACTGAGGGAAATACTTACGCTACTTTGCTACATCACCCTTTCCTCTTAAAGGGAAAACCAATGCAGTGCTCAAGAGGTAGCAAGAAGGATTTCTAGCGTCGTTGCCGGGGAGATTTGCGCCAAGTCAAGTCTAGATTTGACTCCCAACAACGAGTCATTTCAGGTGCCATTGCCAAGTCAACACATACCAAGTACCCATCACAAACCCTTATCCCTCGCATTACATTATTTGCCATTTGCCTCTTGTTTTCCTCTCCCCCACTTCACCCTTGCCGTTTTATTCGCCCTCTCCTTCTGTTCCCCTTCTCTTTTTTCTATTTGCCTTTTTAAATGTTTCTTGTTTGCTTGTGTGTTGGATTGCTTGTTTGTCACGATGGCTCGGGATAATACTAAATTGTGTGACTTTGCCAATACCAACAACAATGATTTTCTTAGCACTCCGATTGCTCCTCTTACCGATGCTGAATCTTGTGAAATTAATGCTGCTTTGTTGAATCTTTTCATGAAAGATCAATTCTTCGGCCTTCCTAGTGAAGATGCCGCTACCCATCTGAATAGCTTTGTTGATTTGTGTGATATGCAAAAGAAGAAAGATGTGGACAATGATATTGTTAAATTGAAGCTATTTTCGTTTTCGCTTAGAGATCGTGCTAAAGCTTGGTTTTCGTCTTTGCCTAAAAATAGTCTTGATTCATGGAATAAGTGCAAAGATGCTTTTATCTCTAAGTATTTTCCTCCCGCTAAGATCATCTCTCTTAGAAACGATATTATGAATTTTAAGCAACTTGATCATGAACATGTTGCACAATCTCGGGAGAGGATCAAGTTAATGATATGTAATTGCCCTACACATGGTTTGAATCTTTGGATGATGATACAAAATTTTTATGCCGGATTGAATTTTGCTTCTAGAAACCTTTTAGATTCGGCCACGGGAGGCACTTTTATGGAAATCACTTTAGGAGAAGCTACTAAACTCCTAGATAATATTATGGTTAATTATTCTCAATGGCACACCGAAGGATCTACTAGTAAAAAAGTGCGTGCAATTGAAGAAATTAATGTTTTGAGTGGAAAGATGGATGAACTTATGAAATTGTTTGCTAATAAGAGTGCTCCTACTGATCGTAATGATATGCCTTTGTCTACCTTGATTGAGAATAATAATGAATCTATGGATGTGAATTTTGTTGGTAGGAACAATTTTGGTAATAATGCGTATAGAGGTAATTTTAATTCTAGGCTGTTTCCTACCAATTCCTCTAATAATTATGGTAATTCCTACAACAATTCTTATGGAAATTATAATAAGATGCCCTCTGATTTTGAATCTAGTATTAAAGAATTTATTACTTCGCGAAAGAGTTTCAATGCTTTGATTGAAGAAAAACTGCTTTAAGATTGATGAATTGTCTAGGAACGTTGATAGAATTTCTCTTGATGTTGATTCTTTGAAACTTAGATCTATTCCACCTAAGCATGATATCAATGAGTCTCTCAAAGCCATGAGAATTTCCATTGATGAGTGCAAAGAAAGAACCGCTAGGATGCGTGCTAAGAAAGATTGCTTTGTGAAAGCGTGTTCTTCTAGTTTTCATGATAATAAGGATGAAGATCTAAAAGTGATTGATGTGTCCCCTATTAAATATTTGTTTTGCAATATGAATCTTAATAATGATGGGATTGAAGATGAGCCACCTTTACCTATATGGCATTCTAAAAATTCATAGTTTTTAGATCTTGATGCAAAAATTGTTAAAAGTGGGATTGAAGAGGTCAAAACTTTAAATATCAATGAACCCACTATTTGGGATTTCAAGGAATTTGATTATGATAATTGCTCTTTGATAGATTGTATTTCCTTGTTGCAATCCGTGCTAAATTCTCCTCATGCTTATAGTCAAAATAAAGCTTTTACTAAACATATCGTTGATCCTTTGATGAAATCTTATGGAGAAAAACTTGAGTTGGAAGTTTCTATCCCTAGAAAACTTTATTATGAGTGGGAACCTACAAAAAAAATTAAAATTAAAGATCATGAGTGTTATGCTTTGTGTGATTTGGGTGCTAGTGTTTCCACGATTCCAAAAACTTTGTGTGATTTGCTAGGTTTCCGTGATTTTGATGATTGTTCTTTAAACTTGCACCTTGCGGATTCCACTATTAATAAACCTATGGGAAGAATTAATGATGTTCTTATTGTTGCAAGTAGAAACTATGTGCCCGTAGATTTCATTATTCTTGACATAGATTGCAATCCTTCATGTCCTATTATTCTTGGTAGACCA
Organism: Triticum aestivum; assembly: GCF_018294505.1. Taxonomy (NCBI): domain Eukaryota; kingdom Viridiplantae; phylum Streptophyta; class Magnoliopsida; order Poales; family Poaceae; genus Triticum; species Triticum aestivum. The sequence goes on from NC_057812.1 coordinate 122,933,200, forward strand.
TTCCTTAGAACGGTTGGTGCAATTATTGATATGAAGGAAGGGAATATCAAATTCCAATTTCCATTAAAGAAAGGCATGGAACACGTACCTAGAAAGAAAATTAAATTACCATATGAATCTATCATGAGAGCCACTTATGGATTGCCTACCAAAGATGGCAAAACCTAGATCTATCTTCGCTTTTATACCTAGCTAGGGGCGTTAAACGACAGCACTTGTTGGGAGGCAACCCAATTTTATTTTTATTCCTTTATTTTTCCTCCTGTTTAGTAATGAATAATTTATCTAGCCTCTATTTTGGTTGTGTTTTTTGTGTTTAATTAGTGTTTATGCCAAGTAGAACCGTTGGGAAGACTTGGGGAAAGTCTTTTTGATCTTGCTCTAAAAAACAGACACTCATAAGAATCGCTGCCATTTTTATTTGGAAGGTGCTATTTAGTTAATTATTTTTTCAGATTATTTATATATAAATTCCTCACGCCCGGTAATTTATTTTGTAATTTTTGGGGTTCCAGAACTTTGCGTTAGCTACAAATTACTATAGACTGTTCTGTTTTTGACAGATTCTGTTTTTTCTTGTGTTGTTTGCTTATTTTGATGAATCTATGGCTAGGAAAATAGTTTATAAACCATAGAGAAGTTGGAATACAGTAAGTTTTTTAACACCAATATAAATAAATAATGAGTTCATTACCGTACCTTGAAGTGGTGTTTTGTTTTCTTTCCCTAACGGAGCTCACGAGATTTTCTATTTTGAGTTTTGTGTTGTGAAGTTTTCAAGTTTTGGGTAAAGATTTGATGGATTATGGAACAAAGAGTGGAAAGAGCGTAATATTGGGGATTCCCATGGCACCCCAAGGTAAAATTCAAGGACACCAAAGCCTAAGCTTGGGGATGCCCCGGAAGGCATCCCCTCTTTCGTCTTCGTCTATCGGTAACTTTACTTGGAGCTATATTTTTATTCACCACATGATATGTGTTTTGCTTGGAGCGTCTTGTATGATTTGAGTCTCTTATTTTTAGTTTACCACAATCATCCTTGTTGTACACACCTTTTGATAGAGACTCACATGATTTGAAATTTATTAGAATACTCTATGTGCTTCACTTATATCTTTTGAGCTATATAGTTTTTGCTCTAGTGCTTCACTTATATCTTTCAGAGCACAGTGGTGGATTTGTTTTATAGAAACTATTGTTCTCTCATGCTTCACTTATATTATTTTGAGAGTCCTTTAGAATAACATGGAAATTTGCTATAATATATAAAAACTTTCATGGAAGTGCATTGAATACTATGAGAAGTTTGATACTTGATAATTGTTTTGAGATATGGAGATGGTGATATTAGAGTCATGCTAGTTGAGTAGTTGTGCATTTTAGAAATACTTGTGTTGAAGTTTGTGATTCCCGTAGCATGCACGTATGGTGAACCGTTATGTGATGATGTTGGAGCATGATTTATTTATTGATTGTCTTCCTTATGAGTGGCGGTCAGGGACGAGCGATGGTCTTTTCCTACCAATCTATCCCCCTAGGAGCATGCGCGTAATACTTTGTTTCGATAACTAATAGATTTTTGCAATAAGTATGTGAGTTATTTATGACTAATGTTGAGTCCATGGATTATACGCACTCTCACCCTTCCTCCATTGCTAGCCTCTCTAGTATCGCCCAACTTTCGCCAGTACCATAAACCCACCATATACCTTCCTCAAAACAGCCACCATACCTACCTATTATGGCATTTCCCTAGCCATTCTGAGATATATTGACATGCAACTTTCCACTGTTCCATTATTATGACACGCTTCATCATTGTCATATTGCTTGCATGATCATGTAGTTGACATCGTATTTGTGGCAAAGCCACCATTCATAATTCTTCATACATGTCACTCATGCATCATTGCACATCACGGTACACCGCCGGAGGCATTCACATAGAGTCATATTTTGTTCCAATTCTTGAGTTGTAAGTCAATAAAGTTTGATGATCATCATTATTAGAGCATTGTCCCAAGTGAGGAAAGGATAATGGAGACTATGATTCCCCCACAAGTCGGGATGAGACTCCGGACGAAAAAAGAGGCCAAAAAAGAAAAAAAAAGGGGGGGGAGAAGGCCCAAATGAAAAAAATGAGAGAAAAGAGAGAAGGGATAATGCTACTATCCTTTTTCCACACTTGTGCTTCAAAGTAGCACCATGATCTTCATGATAGAGAGTCTCCTATGTTATCACTTTCATATACTAGTGGGAATTTTTCATTATAGAACTTGGCTTGTATATTCCAGTGATGGGCTTCCTCAAAATTCCCTAGGTCTTCATGAGCAAGCAAGTTGGATGCACACCCACTTAGTTTCTTTTGTTGAGCTTTCATATACTTATAGCTCTAGTGCATCCATTGCATCAATCCCTACTCACTCACATTGATATCTATTGATGGGCATCTCCATAGCCCGTTGATACGCCTAGTTGATGTGAGACTATCTTCTCCTTTTTGTCTTCTCCACAACCACCATTCTATTCCACATATAGTGCTATATCCATGGCTCACGCTCATATATTGCGTGAAGATTGAAAAAAGTTTGAGAACATCAAAAGTATGAAACAATTGCTTGTCTTGTCATCGGGGTTGTGCATGATTTAAATATTTTGTGTGGTGAAGAAAGAGCATAGCCGGACTATATGATTTTGTAGGGATAACTTTCTTTGGTCATGTTATTTTGAGAAGACATAATTGCTTAGTTAGTATGCTTGAAGTATTATTATTTTTATGTCAATATTAAACTTTTATCTTGAATCTTATGGATCTGAACATTCATGCCACAATAAAGAAAAATTACATTGAGAAGTATGTTAGAAAGCATTCCACATCAAAATTTCTTCTTCTATCATTTACCTACTCGAGCACGAGCAGGAATTAAGCTTGGGGATGCTTGATACATCTCCAACGTATCTATAATTTTTGATTGCTCCATGCTATTATATTATCTATTTTGGATGTTAATGGGCTTTATTTTACACTTTTATATCAGTTTTGGGACTAGCCTACTAACCGGAGGCCCAGCCCAAATTGTTGTTTTTTGCCTATTTTAGGGTTTCGAAGAAAAGGAATATCAAACGGAGTCCAAACAGAATGAAACCTTCGGGAACGTGATTTTCTCAACAAATGTGATCCATGAGACTTGGAGTGTGCGTCAAGAAACAATGGAGGAAGGCACGAGGCAAGGGGCGCGCCTACCCCCCTGGGCGCACCCTCCACCCTTGTGGGCCCTCTGTTGCTCGACCGATGTACTTCTTCCTCCTATATAAGTCCACGTACCCCCCAAACATCCAGGAGCACCACAAAAACCTAATTCCACTACCACAACCTTCTGTACCCGAGAGATCCCATCTTGGGGCTTTTCTGGAGCTCCGCCGGAGGGGGCATTGATCACGGACGGCCTCTACATCAATTCCATGGCCTCTCGGGTGATGTGTGAGTAGTTTAGTTTAGACCTACGGGTCCATAGTTATTAGCTAGATGGATTCTTCTCTCTCTCTCTGGATCTCAATACAAAGTTCTCCTCGATCTTCTTGGAGTTCTATTCGATGTAATCGTCTTTTGCGGTGTGTTTGTCGAGATCCGATGAATTGTGGGTTTATGATCCAGATTATCTATGAACAATATTTGATTCTCCTCTGAATTCTTTTATGTATGATTGGTTTATCTTTGCAAGTCTCTTCGAATTATCAGTTTGGTTTACCCTACTAGATTGATCTTTCTTGCAATGGGAGAGGTGCTTAGCTTTGGGTTCAATCTTGCGGTGCTCGATCCCAGTGACAGAAAGGGACCTGACACGTATTGTATTGTTGCATCGAGGATAAAAAGATGGGTTTTATATCATATTGCATGAGTGTATCCCTCTACATCATGTCATCTTCTTTAAAGCATTACTCTGTTCTTATGAACTTAATACTCTAGATGCATGCTGGATAGCGGTCGATGTGTGGAGTAATAGTAGTAGATGCAGAATCGTTTCGGTCTACTTGTCTCGGACATGATGCCTATATACATGATCATAGCTAGATATTCTCATAACTATGCTCAATTCTATCAATTGCTCGACATTAATTCGTTTACCCACCGTAATACTTATGCTCTTGAGAGAAGCTACTAGTGAAACCTATGGCGCCTGGGTCTATCTTCCAACATATTAATCTTCCAATACTTAGTTATTTCCTTTGAATTTTGTTTTACTTTGCATTTTTATAATAAAAATACCAAAAATATTATTTTATCATATCTATCAGATCTCACTCTCCTAAGTGACCGTGAAGGGCTTGACAACCCCTTTATCGCGTTGGTTGCGAGGTTCTTATTTGTTTTTGTAGATGCGTGGGGCTTGAGCGTGATCTCCTACTGGATTGATAACTTGGTTCTCAAAAACTGAGGGAAATACTTACGCTACTTTGTTGCATCACCCTTTCCTCTTCAAGGGAAAACCAACGCAGTGCTCAAGAGGTAGCAGACCACATGTGACCAAACCGACGATGCGCCAACCTAGCTACTATGTACCCTGCTTATCTAGCGGAAATAGCCCCGCCCTAGCGTTTCCAATCGTTATTTCTATCTATCGATCGTGCCAAGGAGCAGAACCAAATGTTACAATTTATACATTTTTCTCTACTCCTACTCATATAAAAGACTCAATTGGTGATGGTGGTGTGTCTGCCATCCGTCGTTTCTGACCATTAGATCTGCATCTAGCAGCTGTTAGGTAAGTTGTGGCATTTTTGCAACAATAGCCCACTTCTCTGCTCCAATTTGCAGAAAACCCCTTATTATCTTGAAAGCAACCACATCCCTCCCTCACCTCATCAAAACAGCCCGAGAAATATATTTTGAGTAAAAAGTAATATATTAGGAGTATATCAAAACAAGAATGATTTCTTTCAAGTTTGTGAACAAGCACTATTATTCTACTACTTTGGATCCGTCGCAATGCACGGGCACGTTGCCAGTAAAAGAAAAGCCATGTCGCGTTCACGTCGCACCCCCCACACGCCCGGGAATCGGGAGTACTGCACGACCCGTCTGGCACACCACATAGCTAGGGAAGGCGTGTTGCCTAGCATTTTCACTTTCATGTGGGACTGCCATTGAGCAAACCGACCATTGGCAAACCGCACCCCGCCCGCCGCCGGGTTGGAAAACAGAAACGAGGGGAAGATCTAGCTGTAGCACTTAAACATGTGGACCCGATAGGTGGCTGGTCCACATGTAATGCTCCCGAAGGCAGAGGGGCAGTGGGGCCAAGAGGGGTGAGCCGCAGGTCGGGGGACATGTGGTGTCATGGGTTCGAGCGGCATCGTGGGAATCGCGTGTGGCTGTAGTAGAAACTTGATGCTCGGTGCATTTCAGTTGGCCCACATGTCATGCACACAAAGGCAGAGGGGAGGTGCGGCCGAGAGGGGTGAGGCGCACGTCGGGGGACGTGGTGTCGTGGGTTGGAGTGGTGTCGTGGGAATCACGAGTGGCAGTGGATGAAACGTGATGGTCGTCGTAGTTGAACTTCCATGGACAGGCTGTCATGTCTAGGGACACATGCATTGCATACGGATCACTGGAAGGAGTAGTAGAGGAAGCTAGACGGATAAATAGTTCCTTATAGTTAAGCGGACCCACGCTACTACTTGTTCCAAAGACATGCACACCATTGAAATAGTCCATCTATATCAATATACATAGAGAGGGAATTTTTTACAAGAGAGGAAATAGTTCGTCCATCCATAATGCCATGCTGCTGGTGTAGGAACTTCTTCTTGTTGTTCTCATTTTCTTTGGGAGACGGCTTCGCAACAAGCTCTCTCGACCTTGCAACTATCTCGAAACTCACACGGGCATCGAGGGCAGCATATTTTATCCACTCGTACATCAAGGGATAATTCTCCCATCCAGACGACCTTAATGGCAGCATCTCGTCACCCTTCTGAAGATTTGTTTCGAGCACAAAATTTGCTACGTCGAATAGGGGTGGTTTCGGTTTATCATGATCTTCTATAGGAATTTTTATTTTGGTTTGTAGGTCAGCGATGCTTTTCAAATCAAGGTTGTACGGCTCCAACTTCTGTTTGTCCCCCGTGATGGCTGCCCCACAGAAGTATATGTCCCCCGAGACAAGAAATCGTGAAGCTCAACTGGTATGGAGGGCGCGTGTATGATGTGGTACACTAAAACATCATCTTCGAGGCACAGCTGAAGGACGGCGGCGCGTTGGATCTTCCCAGTGGCACGCTCCGTGTACTCTGCGTCGAGACCGATGACATTCATCTCCACCTTTTGGAGGGAGTTGGATACATTGTTGATCCACTTCCGAACAACCCTTGGGTGGTCGGTGACTGTGGCAACTATGCTCAACGAGCCTTCAACGAGGACATGTTGGGCACTAAAAACCTGTATCTCGATCTCTTTCGCCATTTGGAACCGCTGGACCGGAGGGCTATGGTTTATAGAATTAGGATTAGATGGCCAGTCTAACTAAAGAAGATGATTACTTATAGGGGCTTCGGAATTACTCCAGGAGGATGTGAAGAGGTTAAAACAATGTGAATGCAGTGTGGTTTGGATGCAAATGAAGATCAAGGAGTAGTGAAGAAGACGAGGAAAATTGGTTCCCGATGGAGAAGTAAATGGGAGAAGTGGCCTGCATGCAGTTGATTAGACGGCTAGGTAGACTAAACGAAAAGGCTACGCGGGTAGATTGAGGAGTGGGGCCTGTCCCTGTACATGCCCATCCTTCCAGCGCTACATGTACCACTGGCTAGTTGAGGTCACTCTTTCGGATCACCGTGGCGAGACATTTTATGATTCCTTTTTATTTCTGCACCCCTCCTGACAGGTGGGACCTGTGAAAATGGATAAATAAATTGTGTCGTAGCTGGTTCGGATGGATATTGGTGCGTGCATGGGAGACACAACATTCTCTAGTTAAGGAATATGCAGTTATCCTCAAAAAAGAAAAGTCCTTCTTCGCGCTTCCACATGCACGAGAATTTGGTTCTGCTCGCAATATGGATGATATCTGGAGGATGAAGTGAACCCAGAGGCATGCTAGCACAGGAGTACTACTCATGTTCCTACAACTCCTACTACTAGTAGTAGTACAACTGTGGTACACTTGATGGTCAAAATACTATTATTCATCCGGTCCTCATAGTGAAGTGACAAGACCCTGCGCCCGAGGTGACACCAGTCCAGGCGGCATGTCCGGGTTACCAAAGTTAGCCTCACCTTGTGCACTGTGCAGTCACTGTCACCGCCGCTGTATAGCATGCCTCGCCTCATCTACCTCTCCCCTAGCACCACTCCATCTCCATCTTCGTCTCGCCGGAGATCATGAGGTCACTCTTCATCATCTCACTGTGTCCCGGCGTACCCTTGCCTTGCTTGCCTCCCCCAGTACCACTATTCCCTCGCAAGCCGCTCCAGCATCGAAAGCCTTCTCCCTCGTAAATCAAGCCCCCCAAAACCCCACCTTCCAAACTCCACCATGGCCGAACGCGAACCGCACAGCATCCATATGAGCCGCGATTGGAGCAATCTCCCCAGTGACGTCCTCGACCTCCGTTGTTCGTGTATGGATATGTCAAGCGCCCTACGGCTGGCATCCTGCTCGAGGGGCATGCACACGGCCATCATCGAAGCGAGGCCTAAGCTTTTCAAGACACCCTGCCTACTGCTATCTGGTCTTGCGAGATTTGCTCACCATGATACGAAGGCATACATGATGCCCCTCGACTTCAATCCGACCTCCATTAGCCGAAACTTCTTTGCAGGTATGTAGTGGGTCGCCGTACATCATTTCCCTCAACTTCGATCTAATCACCATCGCCCGAAACTTCATGCAGGTATGTACTGGGTCGGCATGAACTCCCATTGGATGGCTGTCGTCAGAGAAGACGGGGAAAAGTTGGTGCTCGTTAACTTCCAGACCTCCCATGAGATTATCCTTCCTCCGTTGGATGATATAGAGTTTTACCTTCGCGGTCCAAAACATCTAGATTACGTCGTCAGTTGGACGCACCTTGTTTTGCAGAAGATTGTAATCTGCCAAATGTCCACACGACATGCGGATTACGCGAACTTCAAGATAATTGCATTGTTCGACAAGGGACTTGCCTATCTTTCCACCGGTGCCTTCTTTAGCTGAAGATAGCTCAGCTCGCAGTGGATCATCGTCAAACCTGATACACACTTCTGTGATGCTATTGAACACAATGGCATCATCTACGCGATCAACAAAGCAGATGGCACAATGTATTGCTGGGATGACGCGTGTAAGTTTTTCGCGTCTGATGTTAATGATGACGTCATGACACTGTTTGAACCTTTTGTGATGATTGACATATCCCTGTTTGAATAGAACTATGGCAATGTTTTAGAAACGTTGTAAATCAAGTATATTTGGAATGAGTTAATTCATGTGATTGTGACCATGTCATTATAGCCAATTTGTACCCCTGAATAATCAAACTGTTAGGAAGATATTGATATTCTCCTCATTTTATACTCCTGTCAACCCAGGTCATTATTGCATAGACCTGGAGTATGAAAAGAAAATAAAGGTGCTTGAAAGAGGATTCGAACCCAGGTCAATGCAATAGCTGTTGAGCCTAATAACCAACTAAACCACCTGTTGTTGTTGTCTATTGTAGATAAACAACGTTATTTAAACCTTTCTTATTTCTGCCATATCAGAAGAAAAAAAAGTTTGGCTTGGTAACTTTGGCATGACCAGCGTGATAACTATGGTATGAGCAACACGATAACTATACCATGATAAGGCTGGTAACTACAGTACGAGAAGGTTAAGGCATGGGGAAGTATGGTAATTTAACACAGAAATTACCGGTGAAAATGTTTCAAAAACTTCCCCCCTTGGATGAAAGATACCGCGGTGTTTAAAACGTAAGATATTAGTTATCATGTCTGCGATGTATACAATATCATGTTTTTACACAGAAATTACCGGGTATATGTTTTTCAACAAAAAAATCTGGTCAAAAATTACAGTGGCGTTTCTATGGGAGTTATGAACTTTGTATGTCTCTATTACCATGCTATTTACAGAGAAATTACCAGGCCCCCCACCCCTCTGCATAGTCGCCACATTTACCGGGATCAGGTACATAAGTTATCAGGTCTACCATGTATGAGTTATGATGTTATTTGCACACAAGTTACCGTGGCATGTTTCAGCGACTTGCCCCACCCCCACCCTCGCCGATCAAGTCATCATGACCGGGGGTACATAAGTTATCGGTCCGCCATGTTTGAGTTATCATGTTATTTGCACAGAAGTTACCGTGGTATGTTTCAACAACTCCCCCACCCCCAGCCTCGCCGAAGTTATCGACAATGTTTGTTGGACCGGGGTACATAAGTTATCAGGTCTATGAAATGTGAGTTACCATGTTATACACATGAAAGTTACCGGAGGATATTTCATCACCCCCACCCCCGGGGGGGGGGGGGGTCGGTAAAGTTAGCAAGAACGGGGTACATAAGTTATCAGGTCTGCGATCTATGAGTTACCGCTATTCACAGAAAACAATACCGGTTGGGTTATATTTCATCAACTATTTCTCCATACTTTCCAAAGTTAACATGGCGTCTGTATGTACGTGAGTTATCGAGAGTATGTTTCGAGCAAAAAAATCTGGGGTCACAATTACAACGGTGTTCGATAAATTACCGGATGTATACTTTTTAACAACTTTTTTCCTGGGTCAAGAAAGTTATTGCGTCTAGGCTCAGTAAGTTATCAGGTCTGCTATACGTATATACCAAGTTATTTACACATGAGTAACCGGAGGTGTTTTTCAACAAAAAAATAGCAGGCTGAAAAAGTTACCATGTTTCATCTAATTAAGTTACCAGCTAAGTGTTGCGTATATTACCATGCTCGGGAAAGATGGAAAGAACCACTAAATTTGGAGCAAAATCTCGTCCGACCCAGCAAATTACGATTTCATTTTGTCGAACTAGTTAACTCAACTGGAAACATGCATAAAATCAAGAGAAATAACATTAGTCGAGCTTTAGGAATTGACGCAAGTACTACACCACGCAACAATTTATCACAACAAGCAGCTTAGTCCATGTGGTTCATGTCCCTTCTCACAATTCTTGAGTCTGAAGTTTTACTCCAGCTCCCAGCAAAAAAATTGAGAATTAGCACAACTTTTATTTTGATGCTACGAGATTTAAAAGGTTCAGTTCTTATGTTTTCCAACTTGAACCACTAACATGTTGTAGCTCGTTGGTCGAACGGAGCGTGCGGAGGCTGTGCATCCTGGGTTTGGTCCCCATCGGCCGCTTTATTTTTCTTCCTCGGGTCTAGCAATCGGCCAACAGAAAAGAAAAGTAGCTAGTGATCCATCCAGTGCGGGAGGTAGAACATGGATCATTAGATGTGGATCGTGCGACTGGCGAATCGTACGTGCCTCTTGCAAAAATCTAGTCGTCTGGAGAATAGCTTTCTCGAATTCTAAATTCTCAATTGCTAGCTGGGATTTTTCTAGGCTTTTCTGAGTTTTTATTGTAGGGATATTCTAGCCAATGGGCTAATGACACATTAATTAGTGGGGATGTGGCCAGGTGCACTTCAGGTGGATCTTGCAATTATGGTGGCGAGCAGTTCCTGGTTAACCACACATCCAGTCTGTCGGGCGGTGCTATTCTTGTCTGCAGCAGGTGAAGCACGCAAGGTTAGCAGCGATGGGATGGGATTTTTCTGATGTGACCACGTGCATGCACCGACTGGCTCTCTACATGCAGCGGTTTTCAGATTTCTCTTCTATCTTAAAAGATCAACTCCAGAACTTTTCCGTTGAGTCATGGAGCCCAACCCGAGCGACCTCTCTCTCGCTCACACGCCCGCGGCGGCGGCGGCGCTGCCGCCCTAATCTCCTACCTCCAGCCTCCCCTGCACCTGCTCTGTCCAGATTCGGGATCCTCTCCACGTCCTCTCAACGCTCGCATGCTTCTCTTCACGGAGTGATGCCATGGCTGCTGATCCTCGACCTCGGACCGCATCCATATCGGCCGCGATGGCGGCTGCCTCTCTTGCCATGCCATGCGTCGCCTCCCGGCCCCCCGCTGCTTCAGCACCCGCCACCGCTCTCTCCGCGGCCGCCCTCGCCTCCCGCCGCTCCGACCCAGCCATTCATGGGAGGAGGGTGTCCCGCGTGCTCCTCACCAAGGAGGCGACGACGTCCACGACCTCAACCGCGCCCATCGCTCCGGCTCCACTTGCTGCTGCCGCCTCCAACCTACCACCGACGGCACCGGCAGCGCTCTACTCCGGCTCGTCCCCGGCCCCGGGAGAGCCCCACTCCGACTCGTCGCCTGCAGCGACCCGGCCTGTGTCCTGGGCCTCCCTCGCCAGCGAGGACAATGAGGATTACGAAGAAGAGTTGGCTCCGCTGACGCTGCCGGCTTCCAAAAGCCCGGTCTCGGCTGCTGACCCGACTGTTCCATGCGTTGGGCACGAGGAGGAGACGAGTGGTGGATGGCATGAGGTACTGCATCAGTGCGGTCGGCGTTGTCAGGCGTCACCAACATCGTCATTTGCTCCTCATCCCATCCCTGCCTGGCTCCACGGTCGATGTTGTCGATGCCTTGCACCTGGACACCGTGCAGTAGTTTGCAAAGATCCCTTGAGATGCTCACGTTGCTTGGAGAATGGACATTGGGCGCGCGGGTGCCGCAATCCTTGGCGTCCGCTCAGCTCTTTGGCATGCCTTGTCGCGCCACCACTGTCTCGCCTCAGCACCGAGCATTGTCGAGCTCCAGCTTCTTGTGGGGATCCGATGAAATCCACTCTCCCCTACAAAGCGCTTCATCGAGGGTCCTGGGCGTCGATTGTACCTGATGATGTTGGCTCGGCACCCCCAACCAATGTGCTACTGCAATCCACTTTAGCAACTCAGGCCAAGTTGCTGATGCGTGTTGGGAGCTTTCTGGAGCGGGCGGAGGCGGCCCTGGACAAGCCCTCTCTTGTGTCGGCTGTGTTGCAGTCCACTCCTACGTCGCGTCCTTCTAGTCAGGTTGATGTCGTTAGTCAGGTTGATGTTGTTTGTGCTCAACGGAGAACAGGGATGAAGAGCTCTATGGTTGTTTCTCCCCTCGAATTGGGGACAACTTGTCGTTGATATCTGCTGCTGTAAGCAAGGACATCGCCGTGGTTGCCGCCCCTGTGTTGCAGATTATGCTCGAGCTTCAACAACTATGTGTGAGACCTGCTTCACCTCAGCCTTTGGAGCATGTGGAGGTCGTCTCGCTGGTGACCCCTGTTGAGGGGCAGGATTCACCTAGGTAATGTGAGCAACTAGAGGCGTCCGACTCCATCATGTTGGTGGTATCTGTGACTAATAATGTTGAGGCAGTCAAGATGTTGGTGTCTGATCCTTTGGAGCCCAGCCAGATGGTCGCCATTGTGGAACGTGAAGGTTCCGATGCTACAGTTACTCACTCGCACGAGACCGTTGGCCAGGTTTCTGTGTGTGACAAGGTCAATGATATTCTCTTCCAGATAGAGATTCACAGCTTGCTCAAACGTTTGGAGGCATCTAGCCCTGGATCTGGCAAGGCGATTGTTGAGGAGGCTCTCGGGAGCAAGAGAATGAAGAGTGGCGCCAAGAAAGGCATCCGCAGCTGCTTGATGGATGGTCAACTATCTCTTGGGTTGTCCTTATGGTCTGAGTTGTCACCGCGGATTTGGTGGTGCACGTGGTCTTCGGCTGTGTTATTCTTAGGGGTTTCTTTGCGGTGTAGTAGTGTGGAGTTGGTGGTCGTTATGTGTTGGGTATGGTTGTCTAGTTGATCGCGTGTTTACGGGGTTACATGCTCCGTGAGTAGTTCGCATGTGGTTGATTTGTATCGGTTTTCACCCGGTTTTCCGTTGATTAACTCGGCAATTCTCTTCTGCTTAATTAATTGATGAGGCAAATCTTTTGCCTCTGTTTCGAAAAAAAATCAACTCCACTGGATATCTTGAGCGCGACGGGTCACCGTTTCAACCTTGTGCAGCCGCGCGCGGTGGCCTTCGCGTGGTCTAAGCTGGCACGCCTGCAGCCAGTGGTGGATAGCTCACGACCCTGCTGCTCTTCATCCTGTCGGTCTTCTCGCCGTCGGCGTCGTTAAATACGTCAATGTTCTTGACCTCGAGCTCTCTGGCGCCTTGAACCCATCCAACTCGCCACAGTTGTTCTAGCTTGCGCCCGTTGAGTCGACCTCATGTCCGGCAGGCTGCCGAAGGACATGGCCGGTGGGGTTGCTGCGAGGTGCAGCTCCAGCGGTAGCATGTGTGGTGCATGGAGAAAAGGGCGTAACAACCCCGCATAATTATTTTACTTCCAAATCTCTACTACTAATAAACATCTCTATCTCTATCTCTACTTCTCTATCTCTACTACTAATAAACAATCAAACATTTTCTTTCTTAAATACACCCCAGGAAACGTACACAGCTAGATTAGCACCATCAGATCATCCCTCTTAAGTAAATCTTAACCGTCAGGATTAATCCAATCCTGAGACGTTGTGCACTTAGCTATTACCGCAGGCTGACCGTGCTCCACCGGGTGAAGAAATATCTCTGTCATACGTCTGCAACCGCTCAGCGCCAAATGTCCCGCAAAGAAAAACTTAGGGCAAAAAAAAGTCTCACGCCGCCGCCGCCATCGTTTGCCCGCGCAACCGCCCTTCCCGCGACGCCCTACCAGGCTACCACAACAGGACCTGCCCAGGCGTGCTCTTGCTTCACAGGTCTTCCCTGTTGGCCCTCCCCTTGGCCCCATATTTGTCCTCGATTCGCCTCTGCTCGACGAAGGACGGCAGCAGCCTCGACCAAGGACTGTAGAGGTGGATCCATGTGCGGGCTTCCTCCACCAACCACCCCCTACTCTTGACCGCTCACCCTTCTCCTTGATTTATTTATTCGTTTATTTGCCAAGCTGCTGGTCGAATCTCACCTAATCGGGCTTGTTGCGTGCTTGTGAACTGACAGGATCTACCAGCCCCGGTAAGGACGTATGAGGATGGTGGCGCCGTGATGTGGGACGAGGATCAAGGGCCGGGCACCTACGAGGATGGATGGGATCGACTTGCTGTCGAGGAAAGACGAGATCAAATAGCAGTTATCTTTTCGGAGGGACGGATCGACCCCACTGTCAAGATATGGATGCAGGCATCTTCCATGCGTGGTTTCGCATATGCTTGAGCTGTAAGCTCTCTACTAGCTCTATAAAATTGCTGATTCATTTGGTGATTTATCTTTGTTACTGATCATCGTAGTGCTTATCTAATGATATTATGATAATGGAGCTTATTTCAGTTAGAAACGTTGTTAGCTCTTCCTCTCATGTAGTCTTTCTTGTACGCGTGGATGGGGCTGAACATTCAAATTGTTTCATATAATCTTCCCTATGATGACTTCAGGCTGCATGGCTCCACTGTGTACTCTGTTTTGCAAAGATTCCATAGGCAGGTTTGGCTATGCAGGTTTCTCCTGTACATATGTAGCTCGGGTCAATTTAGAGCTTTGGTAGCCGTTACCGGAGCTACAAGAAACCACCATGTCTTCTATGTCATTCTGACAACTTGGCTGCTGCAACAACTCGCTGCTGGTCATGATTGACTCTTGTGTTAAAGGTGTGATCTTGATATGGCCACTTATCAATCTTGTGCTGGTTCATGGTGATGATTCCAATATGATATGTGATTTATTCGGTTTATGGCTAAGGAAGTGATGATTTTATTACCTCTTAGATGCACAACATTTCACACTTGACATCAGGATGAGGCATATGCCCAATCCACTTCTGTCCTGACCTGGAACTGTACCCACCAGCTATACATTGTGCAATATTAATCCTCATATTTCATGAGATTTTGTTCAAATTGCAATTTCGGGTCTGTCGGCTATACCGTCAACTGGTGATTTATTTTTTAAGTATTCCATCTGTAATGAAATATAAGAGCGTTTAGATCACTACTTTAGTAATCTAAACGCCGTCATTTTTCTTTATGGGGAGTACGTTCTTATTCCTTTTCAATTATTTTCTCTTGATGCTCTAGGCTTTAGTTGAACTCTTAACATATGTTTTTCTATTTGATTCCGATCTCTCTGCCATTACATGGGACATTGGGCATATATCACACATTGTTTTGGTAGCAGTTATAGTTGATTATTATCAATAGTCAGCTCTAAAACATCTGGAATGGCTCAAGCACTATTTAAAGTGTTGCTTACGAGTCCCCCCACGAAGATACCTATCAACAACTCTGCTTTGTACTGTTACTTCTGTAGCACTGAATGCCATGCTAAATCTTACTATTTTGCAGGATAACGTCCCTGAGTATATAAACCTGTTAGCTTTCCTTAATTGTTTAGAGAAAGATAATAGTGATTGCGTTGGCACTGCTCATGCCATCCTATCTTACATGATTTTGTTGGATGGTTCAGTTATTGTGATTTCTCAAGTTAGGCATGGTATGTTTCCTCAACATTTGGGTGTGTGTTTGTTTTTGGCTGTGCCTAAATATTGGTGTTTATATCGCAACGAAGTTGATGCATTACAAAATTTCGGATTTTCTCTAATTTAATGGCATTGTCTCCTCCTTGTAGAAGATGGTTCTAGGTGGGCTACTGAAACAACGGCAATATTCCAAGAAGGCTAAGAACAATTGGAGAGCACAAGGAACATATTCCTAATCAGCCAACAACCTTCTTTGATACATTATTTGTTCATCGGAAGTCCATGAAGAAGGATGGATACAGCAGATGCAGAGATCTATATGTTGTTTCCGGGCATATTGGAGATGTCACAATAAATGTTCAACCTTGTTATCTGCAGGCAAATAAATGATTGTCTTGCTTGGTTTTGGATTATTAGAAGTTCCAGTCATGTCATGAATCATGAGTAAGTTTGTAAAATTCTTTCTTATGAGGCCTGATAGATTGTCATTCAGTATGCCGCTGCCACTTAGTAATGTAACCTCATAAGAGGTGGAGAGTATTTATTCTCAGGATGAGAGCAATAATTAGATTTTCCTTTAATGCTAAAACATTATCTTGGATTTTTGTATAAAATAATATGACTAATGTTACTCTTTGTTCTCTATTATAATATATAGATATGGGAGTTATCTTAGAAAACCCAATTACGATAATCGAATAAGGAGATTTGTAAACATGTTTTTTATATGAATTTCAAGGTCTTAACATGCATGAATGATCTTACCGGATGATGCTGACTTATTTTTGTAAATTTGAACGTAATTCATCATACTACATCAGTAAGAAGCATATATGATTTCATTCCTACTGTTTGCTATTTGTGTACCACATCTCTACTACTAATAAACAATCAAACTTTTTCTTTCTTAAATACACCCCAGGAAATGTACACAGCTAGATTAGCACCATCAGATCATCCCTCTTAAGTAAATCTTAACCGTCAGGATTAATCCAATCCTGAGACGGTGTGCACTTAGCAATTACCGCAGGCTGACCGTGCTCCACCGGGTGAAGAAATATCTCCGTCATACGTCTGCAACCGCTCAGCGCCAAATGACCCGCAAAGAAAAACTTAGGGCAAAAAAAAGTCTCACGCCGCCGCCGCCATCATTTGCCCGCGCAATCGCCCTTCCCGCGACGCCCTACCAGGCTAACACAACAAGACCTGCCCAGGCGTGCTCTTGCTTCACCGGTCTTCCCTGTTGGCCCTCCCCTTGGCCCCATATTTGTCTTCGATTCGCCTCTGCTCGACGAAGGACGGCAGCAGCCTCGACCAAGGACTGTAGAGGTGGATCCATGTGCGTGCTTCCTCCACTAACCACCCCCTACTCTTGACCGCTCATGCTTCTCCTTGATTCATTTATTCGTTTATTTGCCAAGCTGCTGGTCGAATCTCACCTAATCGGGCTTGTTGCGTGCTTGTGAACTGACAGGATCTACCAGCCCCGATAAGGACGTATGAGGATGGTGGCGCCGTGATGTGGGACGAGGATCAAGGGCCGGGCACCTACGAGGATGGATGGGATCGACTTGCTATCAAGGAAAGACGAGATCAAATAGCAGTTATCTTTTCGGAGGGACGGATCGACCCCACTGTCAAGATATCCATGCGGGCATCTTCCGTGCGTGGTTTCGCGTATGCTTGAGCTGTAAGCTCTCTACTAGCTCTATAAAATTGCTGATTCATTTGGTGATTTATCTTTGTTACTGATCATCGTAGTGCTTATCTAATGATATTATGATAATGGAGCTTATTTCAGTTAGAAACGCTGTTAGCTCTACCTCTCATGTAGTCTTTCTTGTACGCATGGATGGGGCCGAACATTCAAATTGTTTCATATAATCTTCCCTATGATGACTTCAGGCTGCATGGCTCCACTGTGTACTCTGTTTTGCAAAGATTCCATAGGCAGGTTTGGCTATGCAGGTTTCTCCTGTCCATATGTAGCTCGGGTCAATTTAGAGCATTGGTAGCCGTTAACGGAGCTACAAGAAACCACCAAGTCTTCTATGTCATTCTGACAACCGGGCTGCTGCAACAACTCGCTGCTGGTCATGATTGATTCTTGTGTTAAAGGTGTGATCTTGATATGGCCACTTATCAATCTTGTGCTGGTTCATGGTGATGATTCCAATATGATATGTGATTTATTCGGTTTATGGCTAAGGAAGTGATGATTTTATTACCTCTTAGATGCACAACATTTCACACTTGACATCAGGATGAGGCATATGCCCAATCCACTTCTGTCCTGACCTGGAACTGTACCCACCAGCTATACATTGTGCAATATTAATCCTCATATTTCATGAGATTTTGTTCAAATTGCAATTTCGGGTCTGTCGGCTATACCGTCAACTGGTGATATATTTTTGAAGTATTCCATCTGTAATGAAATATAAGAGCGTTTAGATCACTACTTTAGTAATCTAAACGCCATCATTTTTCTTTATGGGGAGTACGTTCTTATTCCTTTTCAATTATTTTCTCTTGATGCTCTAGGCTTTAGTTGAACTCTTAACATATGTTTTTCTATTTGATTCCGATCTCTCTGCCATTACATGGGACATTGGGCATATATCACACATTGTTTTGGTAGCAGTTATAGTTGATTATTATCAATAGTCAGCTCTAAAACATCTGGAATGGCTCAAGCACTATTTAAAGTGTTGCTTATGAGTCCCCCCACGAAGATACCTATCAACAACTCTGCTTTGTACTGTTACTTCTGTAGCACTGAATGCCATGCTAAATCTTACTATTTTGCAGGATAATGTCCCTGAGTATATAAACCTGTTAGCTTTCCTTAATTGTTTAGAGAAAGATAATAGTGATTGCGTTGGCACTGCTCATGCCATCCTATCTTACATGATTTTGTTGGATGGTTCAGTTATTGTGATTTCTCAAGTTAGGCATGGTATGTTTCCTCAACATTTGGGTGTGTGTTTGTTTTTGGCTGTGCCTAAATATTGGTGTTTATATCGCAACGAAGTTGATGCATTACAAAATTTCGGATTTTCTCTAATTTAATGGCATTGTCTCCTCCTTGTAGAAGATGGTTCTAGGTGGGCTATTGAAACAACGACAATATTCCAAGAAGGCTAAGAACAATTGGAGAGCACAAGGAACATATTCCTAATCAGCCAACAACCTTCTTTGATACATTATTTGTTCACCGGAAGTCCATGAAGAAGGATGGATACAGCAGATGCAGAGATCTACATGTTGTTTCTGGGCATATTGGAGATGTCACAATAAATGTTCAACCTTGTTATCTGCAGACAAATAAATGATTGTCTTGTTTGGTTTTGGATTATTAGAAGTTCCAGTCATGTCATGAATCATGAGTAAGTTTGTAAAATTCTTTCTTATGAGGCCTGATAGATTGTCATTCAGTATGCTGCTGCCACTTAGTAATGTAACCTCATAAGAGGTGGAGAGTATTTATTCTCAGGATGAGAGCAATAATTAGATTTTCCTTTAATGCTAAAACATTATCTTGGATTTTTGTACAAAATAATATGACTGATGTTACTCTTTGTTCTCTATTATAATATATAGACATGGGAGTTATCTTAGAAAACCCAATTACGATAATCGAATAAGGAGATTTGTAAACATGTTTTTATATGAATTTCAAGGTCTTAACATGCATGAATGATCTTACCGGATGGTGCTGATTTATTTTTGTAAATTTGAACGTAATTCATCATACTACATCAGTATGAAGCATATATGATTTCATTCCTACTGTTTGCTATTTGTGTACCACACAATTGTCGTGCTTCTGGTTGATGACGACTGTCAATTCAAAATTCTTCTTATACACCATGTAAGCCCATTTCATTGTGTGAGATTTATCTTTGTAATGAATTAGAATATTTTTCTTGCTATTTTTTTAAACAAATGAAGAAGGGAATATATTTAAAAAAATCTGGAGACAATATTATTGTACATATAACTTCAAAATATAGAGAAAGTGGCTTATTTAGTGTATATATTTGCATTAACTGAGACGTGCGTGCACGTGCAAGCTTACTAGTCAAAGAAACTCTCAACCACACACGTAGTACCCAGACACAGATCTCAAATTAAAGCGATATAACTATGTGCATGAACTGAATGCAAAAATATGGCAGTAGCGATTTACTACAAAGCAACTAAGCTCCTTCCGGTCAAAAAGCTACCCGTCTACTACACGCGGTGACGGCACGTATACTTTTCAAAAGAGCGTGGTTACACGCATGGAGTTTCAAGATACAATCACGTGGGGGGAAAAATACCAACACGTATCCAATTGATAAACTTTTTTCAGTTTGTCTAATTCACATCTAGATGTTTTTTAATGATGTCACATCTAACCTTCTAAAAATAACTATGCAGTAACAAGAAATAAAGAAAAAAGCTGGGATAAAAAAAATAGACCACAAACATAGTGCTTATCAGGTTATATGTGACATAACTATATCACATCTAGATGTGTCCTAGACAGACCCAACTTTTTTATCCACCTAATGCAACCAAATAAAAAACACTTTCCTCATTTAGCACGTAACAAACACTCATTAATGTACTTTTAAAAAAAAAATCCCTTTCATACAAACTGACCGTTGCCTAGACCGTAGATTTTACAGAATACTAACTATGTGTCACACGTCAACTAGGCAACCCATATGTATACTTTCCGAACCACTGTGCAAGCCTAGGACGATACAAGCATGCATGACCCATCCATCCTTTCATCAACTATATATCAACCTAGAAGTCTACAAGGAGAAGCACATGAACAAGCATCCAGCCTTAAGCGCATAGGCAATCCAAAGAGCATGAACAATCCACGGCCCACAAAATACTTTCCAAAATGGAAACAACTTAGAAACAAAAGAAAGAGCCCCAACTTCGGCACATCTCAAGACAATGCCCACTCTGACAACAACAATGTGAATGACACGATGCACACTAATTCATATTCACCACTTTAAACTCCCTCTTCCTTTTCATGCATGACAAGAATCAACTACAACACATTTGTGTACAATGGGATGCGCTGGTAGTCTACATACCAAGACGCATACTTCTTAAACTAGTCAGCCTGACTGCCAAGCTAGAAAAATACAATGCCACGGCCACTGGAGCCGACCTAGAGTCATGATAGAAGCAAGCATCCTCATTGGTCCTAATGACATTTACAACAGAGTAGGTTTAGTCATAAGATGAAGTTGAAGAAGAGACTGCTCAAGTGGCCCTGGAATACATTTGTGATAACCACAATATCACCATCAACAAACATAACTAATTGCACTTAAAGTGGCAAAAGAGAAACTGCTTAGACCATAGGAGAAAGCACGAACAAAGCAATGGCAGTTCAGCATGACACGCGCTAACCACCCAACATAATAACGAATTTAGAAGGCAAACAAGAATTCCAGCAAAAAATGCAACAACTTCTTTGCTGTGATACTGCCCACATTGTGGAAGTCCTATCATTACATACACAGGTGCCAAGCCGCCTATGGGCAAGAGGCAACAGTTTGCAGAAGTTCATTATCACTTCATCACGAGCACTAATCCTACAGAAGGCCACACTAGGATGATCGAATCAACTAGTAATTATCTATATTTCTTTCACCTTACCGCAGTAGAGTCATGCCACGACTAGATTAAATGATCCCTATCAGAGATGTATGAATGTGTGTTTCCATATTTAGCAATTTGCAACATGCATGATTCTACTACTTATTTTTCCCGCATCCACATTTCTATGTACAATAATCTGCTATATGAGACAGATAACACTTATTGTAAATGGTACACAATTGATATGAACACATCGTATCGATGGGCAGCAGCTCACCATGACAATCCTGGGAAGCAAAGACTTGTCAGTGTAGAAGAGATATATTAAACCTTCTCTGCCTGATCTTCCTACTCTTCCTTGCAACTGCAGATGAAAAGAAAAGCAGTGAACATGAGGTCCAGATCTCAGATTTCATACACCCTTTTTTTTAGAAAAGGCTAAGTAAAAATCTGAGAACTAAAACCAACTCAGAGATGTGGAGAGCAGGGGGGAAGAGAGGAGGTGGAGGCAAACCTGAAATGCCTCGGCATCCTTGCTCCTGCTCCTGCTGTGCCGGGAAGGAGAGGGTTGCGGAGCGCATGAGCTGCATGGCGTCACCATTGTGCACCAGTTGCAGGTGTCGTTGCCCACCCACTGAGGCCACCGGACGCCGCACCACTGCACGAGCCGCCGTCCGCCGCACCACCGAACCGCACATGCTCCTCTTGTTGAGCGAGGAAGAGGCAGAGTGCAGCCTCCCATGCCTCACGCCAGAGCACCAGCGTCCTCGTAGGTTTCGATCCAGGAGTGGATTGAGCCGCCACGAACCGCCAGTGCACGCCTGACCTCGCCGAAGCAGGCCGACGCGGGCTGCGACCCTCTCCCGTCCGACGTGGTGCCTCCCTCTCCTCTTTCCTCTCTCTCTCTCCCTCCTCTCTTCCCTTTTCTCCCTCTCATCTTCTCTCTCTAATTCAGACAATTGAGCGCGGCCGGCGCCAGGGAAGCTCGCCTCCGCATCCGCACAACCCAGATCCCGGGGTGGACGAGATGCGGGAGGGTGGAGGGGGCGTGACTGATGTGGGAGGATGGAGGAGGAAGCGAGCGTGGAGGCGGCTATGGTTCGAGCGAGGATTGGCTTTTTTCCCCGCTGCACACTCGCTTCCCTTGCGAACGAAACCCTCTCTTTTTTTACTTGGGCGGCGCGCTTGCTGCACTGCTGATAGTAATGCGCTGGCTGCACTATTCATAGCAGAGCGAACGCGGCTGGCTAGCACCCCAGCATCCTTTATAAGTAAAATGGTTGGACGAGAGGCTGGGCATCAGGTTCAAATATGAACATCCGAATTACTTCTTTGGACGCTCGGCTGGCAAATAAAATAACATTTACAAAAAAGAGTAACCAATGAAGGCCATCTGGGGAAGAGCCCATGGGGCAAAGCCAGTATAATTAACGATTCCAATATACGACAACACAGTGACAATGTATGATTTCAATAAACAAATTATGCATATCCTAAACCACCATCTGATTGTCATATTATGGACTATTTCATAAATTATGACAATCGGTCCACAGATAATCATCGCACACACCTTCTTCAATTACCACACTTAATGGAGCACCTGCTCCACACAGCTTAGAGCCGCAACATTGTGTTACCAGTATACATGCCAAAAAACACAGTAATTAGCCAACAGTAGTTTCCTAAGATTGCCCACTTGGTTTTACATACCATAAACAGAGTGCACCCACAAGCTTGGACCAGTTCTTTTGGGCAGCTTAAAAAATAAGCTACCTCTCTGCAGATTAATAAATAAATCGTCCCCTAAATTTGTTGAGACTTCTAAACTAGTTATCCCATAACTATTTTAAAAGCCCCAACCAATAAGAGAGGCGGCTTATGAGAAAAGCTAGGGAGGATGCAGCTTATATTTTAAGCTGCCAAAAGATCTGTCCCCTACTCTTGGAAAATTCCTTTTGGTACCTATTCATTTCATATTTCACACCCACGACGAAACCAACAGCAGCAGATGCAATAGCGAGCAGCCGTCTAATCCTCTTCCATTTTGGTCCATTCATGTGCTCCCTGTAAAAAAGATGTGCATGATGTATTAATGCTAGGATCATTTCATTTGATTATAACAAATCAAATAAGTTGTAGTGCCTCAGAATTAATTACCTCGCAGCATCAGCTTGGATTCTACCTATCCCATCACCAATAATACTAGTTATCTTGCCATCTATCTCCACTCCCTCCTTTTCTAATTTTGCCAACAAATGATCAGCTAGCCTCCTGCTTCGTCTTCCTAGCAACATCAGCTCTGGCTCCATTGCTGGATCCACCCTGGTAAGCTTAATTAGATAATTATGAGATAGTGATACATGAGTTAAAGCAGCTAGTCCTGCGTGTTAGTAGATGCTAAGGACAGAGCATGCATGGCTGCAAATAGTCCTTCTAGAATCCATACTATCAAACTTTCAGAAGATTGGTCACCAGTATGTCTAAAGCTATCAAATTTATACTACTAGAGTGGGTTTGGGAAATGGTTTAACAACAGTACAGCAGAAGAACCACAAAAAGTCACTAAGGGAAACTAAAACGTAAGGATGGCATACTCTTCTTCACTCAAAGTAAATCAAACACCCACATATCATGGAATTAACGGTTCATCATATCCGCTGTGTAGTCAATGTGCGAGCGGGGCCAGGGCCGAGCCCAACCACTACAGGTTGCTTCAGTAAAAACTACTCTACTCTGCAAAAGCACCAAAATTTTCAAACTGCTCCGCAAAAGTACCAAAATTTTCATCTTAGATTTATGTGCATATAAAAGGGGTTCATCAAATCCACATTGTAGTGAATATGCGAGCGGGGCCAGGGGCCAAGCCCAACCACTGAGTAATTATCACCACTTTTTCAAGCAAAAGTAACAAATTTAGCACATGAATCAAAGATAGACTCTGCAACCCGGCACTTATTGTACATATTTCAGTGGCAATATTCACCATTATTAGGCAAATTTATATCTCTCTTACTGTCTGGGAAAAAGGTCAGGGGCGCATCATATAATTTGATTTGTTACTAGCATAAAACCCGTTTGATGGGGTTAATTTGGTGATAAAAGTCAGAACAAGGCAGTCGGGCAGCAAATTGCAGGCATAGTAGGTGGATCCAATGAACGAGAGCGGAATTAGGTACCTGAGAGGTGGGAGTCAGAGAGTCCGCCGGCGGCGAATAAGGGGGTCCCAGATTCCGCCGCGAAGTGCTGGAGGGAGAGCGCAGCGCCATGGCACCGGCACGTCGCACGCCGCAAGAATCCGGAGGAGGAGGAGGAGGGGGCATCGGCTAGGGTTTGGGTGCAGCTGCTTGCTTCCTCGATCGATCCGGGGCCTCGTCTTTGTTGTGGCAGCCGAGAGCCGCTGCCTTTCTTTTTGTAGCTCTTCTTGATGGACAGACTCGGATGGGCTGGCCGCCCGGCCTCTTGGGCCTGCTTCACAACAAAAGAAGCCATCCCAAAATCACTACCCAAGAAGTACTTCTTGTTTTCCTCACGAAAAAAAGTACTTCTTGTAAAGATCACTCCATCTTCCGAGGTTGTGACAAATGATGCACATGCAGTGAGTCACTTGTCACAACCTGGGTGTTTTTTTTTCGTAAATTATTTTATTCAAAATTATTTTATCTCTTAAACCGTGCGTCTAAATTTTGAACCCTTTTCACCGTTGAATTTCTCACGTCAAGATCTTTGAAACTAAATACCATGTTAATAGATTTTGATGGCCTTTTTCACGAAAAAACAAAGAAAAATCAGACTAAAAAAATTGAATGGGAAGCATGGTTCTGGTATAGTTGTGCCTCTCATGGAAGCAAACTTGTCCCTCCACAGGAGGCAAATATGTGTCTCTCGCGGAAGCAAAAATACACTTATTTTACTTTTTCGGAAGCAAATTTGTACCTCTTGCAGAAGATAAAAAAAGAAACATGTTTGTTTTGTTGAAATATGCCCTAGAGAAAATAATATTGTATTTTTATTTTCATAATTAAGAGTTTATATTTCATGCTATAACTGCTATGATTTTGGGATATGTGATTCAGTGGAAACTCATATGCACGTGTGAAATGATAAATACTCAAGTGTTGTTGCTCATCATGTTTTTTACGTGCAAAACTCATATTAGGGAGTAGTAAATAATAGGTTCTAGTCTTGCCTCCAAGTCTGGCTCAAGTGTTGTTGACGATCATTTTTTCGGATCTTATGATATAGTCAAGTGTAACGATATGTTGAAAATATGCCCTAAAGGCAATAATATGGTATTATTATATTTTTTCATTTTCATAATTAAGAGTTTATATTTCATGCTATAACTGCTATGATTCTGGAATATGTAATTCAGTGGAAAACTCATATTGATGTGTGAAATGATAAATACTCAAGTGTTGTTGTTGATCATCTTTTTGACGTGTGAAACTCATATTAGGGAGTAGTAAATAATATGTTCCTAGTCTTGCCTCTAAGACTGGATGAAGTGTTGTTGACGATCATTTTTTTGGATCTTATGATATAGTCAAGTGTAACGATATGTTGGAAATATGCCCTAAAGGCAATAATATGGTATTATTATATTTCTATTTTCATAATTAAGAGTTTATATTTCATGTTATAACTGCTATGATACTGGAATATGTGATTCAGTGAAAAACTCATATGCACGTGTTGAATGATAAAATAGTAAAGTATAGGTTCCCAGTCTTGCCTCTAGGACTGGCTCAAGTGTTGTTGCTGATCATGTTTTCCGGATCTTAGGATATTGTAAAGAGTAACGATAGTCCTAAGTCAAGATTGAGAGTATGATGTTAGAAGAACGATCATATTGAATCGACTCAATCTTGTTTGTTATACCTTGAGATAATATCGGCTGAAATCAATTGTTATAACACAAATTATTAGCATGTGTTTTTAGTTCCTTGGACCATAAGAGTATCGTAGCCACTTCCTACTGTACGGTGGACTTTGGGGTTTCTCAAATTCCATCTGTAACACGGTGATCATAATGACAACTTACGGGTTCATTGAAAAGTTTGACAAGGGACTAGATACCTCGAGAGTGGGATTTTCTCCTCTAACGATGGAGAGATATTCTTAGCGCCCTATTGGTGTGACAGCATTGAAGAAAATATTCCCTAGAAGCAATAATAAAGTTGTTATTTTATATTTCCTTATTCATGATAAAGGTTTATTATTCATGCTAGAATTCTATTGATCGGAAACCTTAATACATGTGTGAATACATAAACAAACACCGTGTCCCTAGTGAGCCTCTACTAGACTAGCTCGTTGATCAAAGATGGTTAAGGTTTCCTAACCATGGACATGGGCTTTCATTTGATAACGGGATAACATCATTAGGAGAATGATGTGATGGACAAGACCCATCCGTTAGCTTAGCATAATGATCGTTCAGTTTTATTGCTATTGCTTTCTTCATGTCAAATATATATTCCTTCGACTATGAGATAATGCAACTCCCGGATACCGGAGGAATGCCTTGTGTGCTATCAAACGTCACAATGTTACTGGGTGATAATAAAGATGCTCTAGGTATCTCCGAAGGTGTTTGTTGAGTTGGCATAGATCGAGATTAGGATTTGTCACTCTGAGTATCGGAGAGGTATCTCTGGGCCCTCTCGGTAATACACATCATAAGCTTGCAAGCAAACGGCTAAGGAGTTAGTCATGAGATGATGTATTATGGAACGAGTAAAGAGACTTGCCGGCAACGGGATTGAACTAGGTATGATGATACTGACGATCGAATCTCGGGCAAGTAACATACTGATAGACAAAGGGAATTACGTATGTTGTCATAATGGTTCGACCGATAAAGATCTTCGTAGAATATGTAGGAGCCAATATGGGCATCCAGGTTCCGCTATTGGTTATTGACCAGAGAGGTGTCTCGGTCATGTCTACAAAGTTCTTGAACCCGTAGGGTCCACACGCTTAACGTTCGATGACAATATAGTATTTTATGAGTTATGTGATTTGGTGACCGAATGTTGTTCAGAGCCTCGAACGAGATCACGAACATGACGAGGAGTCTCAAAATAGTCGAGAGGTAAAGATTGATATATAGGACGATAGTATTCGGACACCGGAAGTGTTTCAGGGGGTACCGGGTACTTATCGAGTCACCAGAAGGGGTTCCGGGCACCCCCGGCAAAAGATATGGGCCTTATGGGCCAAGAGGGGAAATGCACCAGCCACGAGGGGCTGGTGCGCCCCCCATATGGGCCGGCCAAGGAGGAGAAGGAAAGAGGGGAAGGGAAAGGAAAGAGGGGAATAGGATTCCCCCATCCTTGCCTCTCCCCCTCTCTTTCCTCCCCATCCGACATATATGGCAGGGGCGCGCGGCTAGGAAGGAGCCCAAGTAGGATCCGGTCCTACTTGGGGAGCCTCTTGGCCTCTCCCATTCCTTCCCACCCGTTGGGAACGTAGCATGCAATTTCAAAAAAAATTCCTACAATCACGCAAGATCTATCTAGTGGATGCATAGCAACGAGAGGGGGAGAGTGTGTCCACGTACCCTCGTAGACCAAAAGCGGAAGCGTTAGCTTAACGCGGTTGATGTAGTCGGACGTCTTCTCGATTCAACCTATCAACCACTGAACGTACGACACCTCCGAGTTCTGCACACGTTCAGCTCGATGACGTCCCTCGAACTCTTGATCCAACAAAGTGTCGAGGGAGAGTGTCATCAGCACGACGGCGTGGTGATGGTGATGGTGAAGTAATCCGCACAGGGCTTCACCTAAGCACTACGACAATATGACCGAAGGAGTAAACGGTTGAGGGGGGCACCGCACACGGCTAAGAACAATTGATTTGTCTTAGAGGTGCCCCTTGCCCCCGTATATAAAGGAGGGAGAGGGTGAAGGAAATATGCCCTAGAGGCAATAATAAAGTTGTTATTTATATTTCCTTATACAATGATAAATGTTTATTATTCATGCTAGAATTGTATTAACCAGTAACTTGATACATATGTGAATACATAGACAAAACAAAGTGTCCCTAGTATGCCTCTACTTGACTAGCTCGTTAATCAAAGATGGTTAAGTTTCCTGACCATAGACATGTGTTGTCATTTGATGAATGGGATCACATCATTAGGAGAATGATGTGATGGACAAGACCCATCCGTTAGCTTAGCATAATGATCGTTAAGTTTTATTGCTATTGCTTCTTTATGACTTATACAAATTCCTTTGACTACGAGATTATGCAACTCCCGAATACCGAAGGAACACCTTGTGTGCTATCAAACGTCACAACATAACTAGGTGATTATAAAGATGCTCTACAGGTGTGTCCAAAGGTGTTTGTTGGGTTGGCATAGATCAAGATTAGGATTTGTCACTCCGAGTATCAGAGAGGTATCTCTGGGCCCTCTCGGTAATGCACATCATGATAAGCCTTGCAAGCAATGTGACCAATGAGTTAGTTGCGGGATGATGCATTACGTAACGAGTAAAGAGACTTTCCGGTAACGAGATTGGACTAGGTATGAGGATACCGACGATCGAATTTTCGGGCAAGTAACATACCAATGACAAAGGGAATGACATATGTTGTCATTGTGGTTTGACCGATAAAGATCTTCGTAGAATATGTAGGAACTAATATGAGCATCCAGGTTCCGCTATTGGTTATTGATTGGAGATGTGTCTCGATCATGTCTACAAAGTTCTCGAACCCGTAGGGTTCGCACACTTAACGTTCGATGACGATTTGTATTATGAGTTATGTGTTTTGAGGACCGAAGATTGTTCGGAGTCCCGGATGAGATCACAAACATGATGAGGAGTCTCGAAATAGTCGAGAGGTAAGGATTGATATATTGGACGATGGTATTTGGACACCGGAATGGTTTCGGGACGTTTCAGATATTTATCGGAGTACCGAGGGGTTACCGAAACCCCCCGGGGAATTAATGGGCATACATGGTCCTTAGGTGAGAGAGAGGAGAGCCCGCAAGGGGTGGCGCCCCCTCATGGGCTGTCCGAATTGGACAAGGGGAAGGGGGCGCCCCCCTTTCCTTCTCCCTCTCCCTCTCCTCCCCTTTCCCCCTCCGAAAGAAAGGAAAGGGGGCCGACTTGGACTAGGAGTCCTAGTTGGTTCCCCCCCTATGGCGCGCCCCTTGTGGCCAGCCTCCTCCCCTCCTCCTTTATATACGGCAACATGTCCGTCTGAATAAGCTATGACAAAGGGCTCTTTGCCGTCTGCTGGCAAATGACAAAGACCATTTAATCTTTGTCGTCCGCCAGCAGACGGCAAAGAACCTGGACGGCACACGTGGCAGGTTAGGTCCTTCATGAGGTTAACGGCGTGCTTTGCCGTCTATTGGCGGACGTGAAAGACCTTTACATCTTTGCCGTCTGCCAACAGATGGCAAAGTGCCCATGTAGGCCAGCCCAAGTAGCTGCCACGTGGCATGCTATGCCGTCCGCTGGCATACGGCAAAGATGCAAAGGTCTTTACCATCTGCCAGTAGACGGCAAAGCAACCATATAGGCCAGCCAGTGCCCCCAGGTTGCACAGGTAACTACCACGTGGCAGCTTTGCCGTCTACTGGCTGATGGCAAAGCCCTTTGCTGAAAGTTCCTATATATATAGCCTCTGTTTTTTCTTAAATTTATTCAATTTGACAGAATTTCAAAGATATATATATATACACACATTTGAAAATACTTTCAACAAGCATAACAACACATATACATACCAAATCATATCCCTGCCATACGGATATGATCATCCAACACATATACATACCATTGAAAAGTCCATATGCAACATATATAGCTAGCCAACATATCCAACAACAAGCATACAATGGTTTCATCCATACATACATATATAGGTAGCAAGTTTCACATTGTTCATCCTACAAAATCAAAACAAAAAAGAAGCACAAGGAGAAGAGTAGACTGTTGGGGATCGTTGCAGAAATTAAAAAAATTCTATGCATCACCAAGATCAATCTATGGAGAGACTAGCAATGAGAGAGAGGGGAGTGCATCTTCATACCCTTGAAGATCGCGATGCGGAAGCGTTACAAGAACGAGGATGAAGGAGTCGTACTCACAGCGATTCAGATCGTGCTTGATTCCGATCTAAGCGCCGAACAACGCCCCCTCCATGTTCAACACACGTACAGCCCGGGGATGTCTCCTCCTTCTTAATCCAGCAAGGGGAAGGAGAAGTTGGGGAAGAGCTCCAGCAGCAGGACGTCGTGGTGGTGGAGCTTGCAGTTCTCCGGCAGGGCTTCGCCAAGCTCAACGCAGGAGGAGGGGATGGTGGAGAGGGGGAGGGTTGCGCCTTGGATGTGGTGCTGCTGCCCTCCCTCCACCCCTCTATTTATAGGGCAAAGGGGAAAGAGGGCCGGCCAGTCTAGATGAGATCTAGAGGGGGCGGCGGCCAAAGGGAGGGGGCTTGCCCCCCAAGCCAAGGGGGTCGCCCCCTTTAGGGTTCCCCACCGACCCTAGGCACATGGGCCCTAAGGGGGGATGGCGCCCAGCCCACTTAGGGGCTGGTTCCCTTCCACATACAGACAATAGGGCCCTCCGGGGTAGGTGGACCCCCGGAACCCCTTCGGTGGTCCCGGTACAATACCGATAAACCCCCGAACACTTTCGGTGATCGTATGATGACTTCCCATATATAAATCTTCACCTCCGGACCATTCCGGAACTCCTCGTGACGTCCGGGATCTCATCCTGGACTCCGAACAACATTTGGTAACTGCATGCTATTTCCCATAACTACTCTAGCGTCACCGAACCTTAAGTGTGTAGACCCTACAGGTTCGGGAATCATGCAGACATGAGCGAGACATCTCTCCGGCCAATAACCAACAGCGGGATCTGGATACCCATGTTGGTTCCCACATGTTCCACTATGATCTCATCGAATGAACCACGATGTCAGGGATTCAATCAGTCCCGTATACAATTCCCTTTGTCTACCGGTATGATACTTGCCCGAGATTCGATCGTCGGTATCCCTATACCTTGTTCAATCTCGTTACCGGCAAGTCTCTTTACTCGTTCCGTAACACATCATCTCGTGATCAACTCCTTGGTCACATTGAGCTCATTATGATGATGTCTTACCGAGTGGGCCCAGAGATACCTCTCCATCGCACAGAGTGACAAATCCCAGCCTCGATTCATGCCAACTCAACAAACACTTTCGAGATACCCGTAGTGTGCCTTTATAGCCACCCAGTTACGTTGTGACGTTTGGCACACCCAAAGTATTCCTACGGCATCCGGGGGTTGCCAATCTCATGGTCTAAGGAAATGATACTTAACATTAGAAAAGCTTTAGCAGACGAACTACACGATCTTGTGCTATGCTTAGGATTGGGTCTTGTCCATCACATCATTCTCCTAATGATGTGATCCCATTATCAATGACATCCAATGTCCATGGTCAAGAAACCGTAACCATCTATTGATCAATGAGCTAGTCAACTAGAGGCTCACTAGGGACATGTTGTGGTGTATGTATTCACACATGTATTACAATTTCCGGATAACACAATTATAGGATGAACAATAGACAATTATCATGAACTAGGAAATATAATAATAACCATTTTATTATTGCCTCTAGGGCATATTTCCAATAGTCTCCCACTTGCACTAGAGTCAATTGTCTAGTTACATTGTAATGAATCAAACACCCATAGAGTTCTGGCGTTGATCATGTTTTGCTCGCGGAAGAGGTTTAGTCAACGGATCTGCGACATTCAGGTCTGTATGCACTTTACAAATATCTATGTCTCCATCTTGAACATTTTCACGAATGGAGTTGAAGTGACGCTTGATATGCCTGGTCTTCTTGTGAAACCTGGGCTCCTTGGCCAGGGTAATAGCTCCAGTGTTGTCACAGAAGAGAGACATCGGGCCCGATGCATTGGGAATAACTCCTAGGTCGGTAATGAACTCCTTCATCCAGATTGCTTCATGTGCTGCCTCTGAGGCTGCCATGTACTCTGCTTCACATGTAGATCCCGCCACGATGCTTTGCTTGCAGCTGCACTAGCTAACTGCCCCACCATTCAAAATATACACGTATCCGGTTTGTGACTTGGAGTCATCCAGATGTGTGTCGAACCTAGCATCAGCGTAACCCTTTACGACGAGCTCTTCGTCACCTCCATAAACGAGAAACATATCCTTAGTCCTTTTCAGGTACTTTAGGATATTCTTGATCGCTGTCCAGTGTTCCATGCTGGGGTTACTTTGGTACCTTCCTACCAAACTTACGGCAAGGTTTACATCAGGTCTGGTACACAACATGGCATACATAATAGACCCTATGGCCGAGGCATAGGGGATGACACTCATCTTTTCTCTATCTTCTGCCGTGGTCGGGCATTGAGCCGTGCTCAATCTTACACCTTGCAATACAGGCAAGAACCCCTTCTTGGACTTATCCATATTGAACTTCTTCAATATCTTGTCAAGGTATGTGCTTTGTGAAAGACCAATGAGGCGTCTCGATCTATCTCTATAGATCTTGATGCCTAATATATAAGCAGCTTCTCCAAGGTCCTTCATTGAAAAATACTTATTCAAGTAGGCCTTTATGCTTTCCAAGAGTTCTATATCATTTCCCATCAATAGTATGTCATCCACATATAATATGAGAAATGCTACAGAGCTCCCACTCACTTTCTTGTAAACACGGGCTTCTCCATAAATCTGCGTAAACCCAAACACTTTGATCATATCATCAAAGCGAATGTTCCAACTCTGAGATGCTTGCACCAGCCCATAGATCCACCGTTGGAGCTTGCATACCTTGTCAGCATTCTTAGGATCGAAAAAACCTTTCGGCTGCATCATATACAATTCTTCCTTAAGGAAACCATTAAGGAATGCCGTTTTCACGTCCATTTGCCATATCTCATAATCATAGAATGCGGCAATTGCTAACATGATTCGGACGGACTTCAGCTTCGCTACAGGTGAGAAGGTCTCATCTAGTCAACCCCTTGAACTTGTCGATAACCCTTAGCGACAAGCTGAGCTTTATAGATGGTCACATTGCCATCCGCGTTCGTCTTCTTCTTAAAGATCCATTTATTTTCTATGGCTCGTCAATCATCGGGCAAGTCTATCAAAGTCCATACTTTATTTTCATACATGGATCCTATCTCGGATTTCATGGCTTCAAGCCATTTGTTGGAATCTAGGCCCACCATCGTTTCTTCATAGTTCGAAGGTTCACCATTGTCTAACAACATTATTTCTAGGACAGGGTTACCATACCATTCTGGCGTGGAACGTGTCCTTGTGGACCTACGAAGTTTAGTAGTAACTTGATCCAAAGTTCCTTGATCATCATCATTAACTTCCTCTCTAGGCGGTGCAGGCCCCCCAGAAACATTTTCTTGAGCTGCTCTACTTTCCGGTTCAAGAGGCACTACTTCATCAAGTTCTACTTTCCTCCCACTTACTTCTTTCGAGAGAAACTCTTTCTCTAGAAAGGATCCATTCTTGGAAACAAAGATCTTGCCTTCGGATCTGAGGTAGAAGGTATACCCAATAGTTTCCTTAGAGTATCCTATGAAGACGCATTTTTCCGACTTGGGTTCGAGCTTTTTAGGTTGATGTTTTCAAACACCCACGATGCCACTATATCTCCCACGTGTCGGAGCATGACTTAGAGGCATAACCACATAGTAGGCATGTCGCAAGAGGGGTAATCTTTACACATCCCATGTACTGAATAAGAAAGGGATAAAAAGTTGTCTTACAATCGCCACTCCACACAATACATAAATATAGCATTACATCATCCAGAATACAATCAAGGTCCGACTACGAAACCAAATAAAGAAAGACAACCCCTATTGCTAGATCCCCAATCGCCCCGACTGGGCTCCACTACTGATCAACTGGAATGAAACAACACAACGAACACGATCTTCATCGAGATCCCACTTGAGCTCAGCTGCGTCATCTACACTGGTATCAACGGCACCTGCAACTGGTTTTGGAAGTAATATGTGAGTCACAAGGACTCAGCAATCTCACACCCTCGCGATCAAGACTACTTAAGCTTATGGGTAGGAAAAGGTAGTGAGGTGGAGCTGCAGCAAGCACTAGCATATATGGTGGCTAACTTACGCAAATGAGAGCGAGAAGAGAAGCAAAGCACGGTCATGAACTAGAAGTGATCAAGAAGTGAACCTGAAACTACTTACGTTCAAGCATAACACGAGACCGTGTTCTCTTCCCGGACTCCACCGAAAAGAGACCATCACGGCTACACACGCTGTTGATTCATTTTAATTAAGTTAAGTGTCAGGTTTTCTACAACCGGATATTAACAAATTCCCATATGCCCATAACCGCGGGCACGGCTTTCGAAAGTTCAAAACCCTGCACGGGTGTCCCAACTTAACCCATCACAAGCTCTCACGGTCAACGAAGGATATTCCTTCTCCCAAAAAGACCTGATCAGGCTCGGAATCCCGGTTACAGGACATTTGGCAATGGTAAAACAAGACCAGCAAAGCCGCCCGAATGTGCTGACAAATCCCGATAGGAGCTGCACATATCTCGTTCTCAGGGCACACCGGATTGTCCAAGATTCTGGTAGGCCAACCCAGAGTTGCCCCTGGTGGTCACTGGCTGCTGACAGGTTGGACCAACACTCAGAGGAGCACTGGCCCGGGGGGGGGGGGGGGTTTAAAATAAAGATGACCCTTGAGTCTGCAGAACCCAAGGGAAAAAGGCTTAGGTGGCAAATGGTAAAACCAAGGTTGGGCCTTGCTGGATGAGTTTTATTCAAAGCGAACTGTCAAGGGGTTCCCATTATAACCCAACCGCGTAAGGAACACAAAATCAAGGAACATAACACCGGTATGACGGAAACTAGGGCGGCAAGAGTGGAACAAAACACCAGGCACAAGGCCAAGCCTTCCACCCTTTACCAAGTATATAGATGCATTAAAGTAAACAAGATATAATAGTAATGATATCCCAACAATAATCGTGTTCCAACATGGAACAAACTCCACCTTCACCTGCAACTAGCAACGCTATAAGAGGGGCCGAGCAAAGCGATAACATAGCCAAACAGTGGTTTGCTAGGTAAGGTGGGTTAGATGCTTGACATGGCAATATGGGAGGCATGTTATAGGAAGTGGTAGGTATCACGTCATAGCAAAGAGAGTGAGCAACTAGCAAGCAAAGATAGAAGCGATTTCAAGGGTATGGTCATCTTGCGTGAGATCCCGCAAGGAAGAAGAACGAGTCCATGGAGAAGACAAACAGACATAGTCGAACGGATCCTCACAACTCCGGAACGGAACCGAAGCTAACGAGATCGGCAACCCAAAAAGAAGCAAACAACATAGTAAACAACCACCACATATACAGGGCATGATGCACAACCAAGTATGATGTATGTCCGGTTAATGAGGCATGGCATGGCAAAGTGCACAAGCAAAACTACAAGTTAAGTGGAGCTCAATATGCAATGCATTGCATATTGACGACACCACAACAATTATTTAGTTCTCTCCCGTTTAAGTACCCAACAATATTAAATGTTGTTCAACATGTCAAGAGGTGAAGCATAATGAAAACTACCTATCTATGCAAGTTTAAATGAGGCCGGAACAACAAACAAGTCTGGAAACTCCTCATGTGCATATTTTAAGATTTGGTACTGTTATGCCCTAAACCATATTTTATAGTTATTAAACATGCAAAGTAAAGTCACCATTATAATCTATGCATTTTTCTACCCCATTTACAAATAAAGTTTATTAAATTTGGAGCTACTGTTAAATAGTTATGAATTAAATCATTTTTAGCATGGCATATGGGGAAAATTACACAAACATCATTTTAAACATCTCAAACATGGTTGAAAGTTGCAAATTATTAACCTACACAAAATTCTAAGCAAGTTTCATATATAATTTATTTTAATCCGATGCACGGTTTGTGAGTTATTAAATGCATGAAACAAGAGGGTTTTTCTGCAAAACTGCGTTCTCTGGAAAATAACTAAATTCACAAATCTGGAAAAAACCTAAACAGGCCAAATCTAGACAAGCCCAACAGAGGGGAAAGCTGGGGCTGCTCACATTGGGCCTCATGGGCCGGTCGGTGAGTGGTAGTGGGCTGTGCAGAAAGCCTTGGGCTGCGAGAAGATAAGAGAGACCCGGCGACTGTTTCTGGAGAACGAAAACGTCCGACGTTTGACCGGCTATAATGCCGCTATAGGTTAACGGTTGGACTATCAAACGAGCTCCGAATGCGATAAAACTTGGCAGGCGGCCTACTCACAAGAAAACAACACCACACGCCAACTTTCATCCCATTCCGAGAACATTTCCCGGCCACTTATAAAATAATATTTCAGAGGTGTCGCGGGCGTGTGCAAGTGTGTCTGGGCTCAGAACGGACAACGGAAAGAACGAGGAGACCGGGACGGATGCAAGTTTTGAAAACATGAAGATGCAATGCACATGATGACATGACAAGATGCAACACGTAAGCAAACAACATGGCAAAGACGGCGAATAACTGAGAGACACCTGGCGCGTCGGTCTCGGGGCATCACAACACTCCACCACTATGTGAGGATCTCGTCCTGAGATCTAGGATGGCACCGGAGGGAAAACGTAAGAGGAAGAGGTGAGGTGAAAACTAAGTTGCTTCTCTCACAAATGAGTGACACCAAAGAACCTTGCGAGGTTGAACAAATTGAAAGAAAGAATACATCGAAGATGAGCAAAGTTGAAAACACTCCGTTAGAAAAAGAGAAACAAGGAGGCTTACTAGAGCCTTGTATGTTGAAAGACAAGATAGATTTTGAAGCCACTCCGGTTGAGAAGGGAGGTAAAACTTCATAAGATGAAAGAACTTGAATGAAGGATACGGCACTCCGGTTGAATGGATAAGCAAAAGGAAAGAACATGATCTTTGACAAAATGAGATGATGGATCGAAGTGTGCAACATCATAATGCCTCCGGAATAAAAGATAGAACGGGCTGAAAGTAACAAAGAAGAAAACAACGTCCTCTACGTCGAAGGAATTTGAAAGCATCCTTCCAAGAAGGTTAAAACGGACTTGTTTTAAAGACCAACAACGAAACGAATAACCTTGTAGCGGGCTTATGGGAAAACATCTCAAAACTGAGGTGAAGTTCTGCCCCCGAAAATTAAAGATTGATCGGGAACAAAGAAGAGATGAAAAACTTCTTCACCGAGATAGGAAGGAGAAGATTGGATCATTGAGAAGCACCACAATCGCAACCATCCTTAGGATAGGCTTTAGGTGAAATATAACCCAATATAACTCCAACAAAAAGATTGATTTGTTTAAAGGATCTCTTGAACAAAGAGAAAATGATGGATTTAGATATGTCACTCTAGAAAACTTGTGAATCGTGAAACACGAAGGGAAAAATTGTCAAGAGTGACATAACACCACCTGAAAAGATAAGGTAGAAGGAATTGCACTTCGGAATGCAATATGAAGAATACTTGAGCTCCTCTGAAAAGAATCTTGATGAGCACTTCGAGAAGGAATTAAATCCTTGCTGAACCATCATGTAGAACCTCCATGAAGAACTCCGGTAATAAAAGGATGATGAAAGAAAGAGGACTTGAAAACACAAGGTGCAGCCTTGCAATGATTAGAAGGAGCTTCGCGATGATATAACCGAGAAAACTTGGAACTCAGGAAAAGAAAGATGAACAATTGAACACGAGAATTTGATGAACCTCCGGAATAAGGAATTGAATCATTTGGATGAAACAAGAATAAGAATTACATTATGCTTATCCTTCACCAATTTAAATTGATGACCAGCAACGGACTTGGCATACTACTTATTCTTGTAGAAAGGATTAAGATAGATATTGCGCAAACTTGGGAAGGTCTTCAACGAACCACCGGGATTTAAAAAAACGAATGAATTGGTATGATAGCGAAGGAAGAGAAATCTTGAACGAACCACCGTAAGAATTGAAAAACAACGAAGTAAAGGGATGAATCACCGGTAAGAATTAGCAAATGAACGAAGATAGATGAGAGAACGAAGAGATCATGAACTGATTATAGGATATTTGATCGATGCACCGGTAATATTTGGAGAAACGAGAGCTCAAAGATGGAATGAATAAACCCACAATGATGGTCTTCGGAGAATCAAACTGAAAAGACTCCTGAACTGCTCCGGATGGGTGAAAAGAATTCTCACAATCAAAAACAATTATGAGAGGATGGAAACAAGTTATAACTTCGCATCTTTGAGAGAACGGATAAGATTTGGAGGAAAAACTCTTCTTTGGTCTTCAAATCTGAGAATGACAACGAGAAATACCACCATGAATTGTTGAGATACTCCGGGATGAAAAATAGAAAGGTTGAACCAACAATGAAAAGAATTGAAAGATCTCGGAGAAAGGCATTTGACTGATGATAACTCAGTCTTACATCAAACTTTAAAAAGATTTTGAGAGTACTCCGGGAAAATTAGAAGAGCCAGGTAAGATCGTGGGAAAAGACCTGTGGGTTAGGGCCCACTCAAGAGAAAACACCGTTGAACGATTACTTGAAAATGAGATAGCACCGGTTGAATTAAACTGCTTGCTTGAGATAACAACCTCGAAATAAGTTGAACGGATCTTGAATGACAAGACGAGCCTTCTGAGATATCTTCAGCACTCCCGAACAAATGAATAGCGAGAAGTTTTTGATTAAGAGGTGCACCGGCATGAGAAAACATTTGAAACAATGAAAGTAATATGATCAACACCAAAAACTTGAATTGAATCCACTGGAGAAGAAAAGAAAGAAGAATGATGAACTTGAAGATCCGTTAGTATCTTCCTGAGAATCACCGGATAAGAACATTGACAGAAAAGAATGGAGAGACTTCACATCCATAAGATGGACACTTGATTTAGAAATTCGAGTCCTTGAAGAAATAAGGGGTGGGAGGGCGGGAAAAAAGCAAAGACAACTTGGGGATGGATGAACGAACAACGCTGGGAAAACTGAGGGTGATCTTGCGAATGTAGAAAATGATCGGATCCACTTGAAGAGAAACACTCCGGTTGAAAAGGATTGACATGACAATCTCGATTACCATGAAGGATTGGTATTCACATAGGAGTATGAGAACACCGCTTCGGAAAGTTATGGAATCAACACTTGACTTCTAAGCAACTCGAATACCACAACTCAAAACAAAACAAAGGATTGACTTGCAGGATAAGCTGGAACAATCATATGATAGAGATTTCATCTGAAGTTTTCGTGGTGGGGCCCACACGGGATCGATCGTACAACACCATCATGTACAAGGCAGTGCACATGACATATGTAGCGTCCCCGAGTCAGCATAGCCAAGGACTCTTTAAGACACAATGATACCACTGTAAAACCAACCGTGGATAGGCGGACCACTAGATGTCGAATCCCAATCTCATATCATGCATCTGTCGGAAAGATATCCTAAGAGCTACTTGAATTCCCACTTATAAACTCCCGGAATTTTCTGGTTATGAAATCAGGTGTTGGGGATACAGGGGAAGCATAATATCTCACCCAAACTAACAATTCCTACATCCAGCTGTATCCATCCTTCAACACATAACCAAGAAACCTCCGGAAATCATTTACCTCAACCTTCGAAAAGCATCCGTTATATGAGTTATGGCAATACTCCTGAACTCCCACCCCAGTACTGGATGGCGTTGAGGTTATCTCACCAACAACTGCATAAAAGAAATTTTCGATGTCGGCGAACTCAGGTATTCCAGAACTACAACGATAAAATTGTGACGACAACACCTCGGAGCTCAACTCCCCGGGACACTGCCACAACCCCTAAATGTCAGGAGGCAGCAATAACAATGTTCCCGTCACAAAACCATCGGAGCGATTCCAAGATACGCGCGTGATCCTAATTTTTTTTGTGAAATTTGAGGAGAGAAGAGTCGAAAGTCTATGTCAGGAGGCCTCACCAGAGCGACGAAGGGACTGAGGAGTAAAAAGAATCCTATTCTCCGATATATATAATCCTATAAGACTCAAAACATTTTTCTAGACTCAACAACGTCAGCGATTCGATCAAGCAGGGGGCTCCTAAGTCGGGGAAGGCTCTGATTACCAATTTGAAATACCCACGATGCAACTATATCTCCCACGTGTCGGAGCACGACTTAGAGGCATAACCGCATAGTAGGCATGTCACACGAGGGGTAATCTTTACACATCCCATGTACCGAATAAGAAAGGGATAAAGAGTTGGCTTACAATCGCCACTTCACACAATACATAAATATAGCATTACATCATACATGGCCCCTGAGAGGCATACTAATGGCGCACCCTGGCCTATAATAATGGCGCACCCGCGGTGCGCCATTAGTATACCAGATACTAATGGCGCACCAGGTGGTGCGCCATTAGTAAAAATTACTAATGACGTGCTGTTAATGGCGCACCACAGATGCGCCATTAATAGCCATATTAGGTGCGCCATTAGTAGGGGTTTTTCTAGTAGTGTCCAGAATACAATCAAGGTCCGGCTATGGAACAAAATAAAGAAAGACAAGCCCAATTGCTAGATCCCCGATCGCCCCGACTAGGCTCCACTACTGATCAACTAGAACAGAACAACACAACAAACACGATCTTCGTCGAGATCCCACTTGAGCTCAGCTGCGTCATCTGCACTGGTATCAATGGCACCTACAACTGGTTTTGGAAGTAATCTGTGAGTCACGAGGACTCAGCAATCTCACACCCTCGCGATCAAGACTATTTAAGCTTATGGGTAGGAAAAGGTAGTGAGGTGGAGCTGCAGCAAGCACTAGCATATATGGTGGCTAACTTACGCAAATGAGAGTGAGAAGAGAAGCAAAGAACGGTCGTGAACTAGAAGTGATCAAGAAGTGAACCTGAAACTACTTACGTTCAAGCATTACACGAGACCGTGTTCTCTTCCCGGACTCCGCCGAAAAGAGAGCATCACGGCTACACACACTGTTGATTCATTTTAATTAAGTTAAGTGTCAGGTTTTCTACAACCAGATATTAACAAATTCCCATCTACCCATAACCACGGGCATGACTTTCGAAAGTTCAAAATCCTGCAGCGGTGTCCCAACTTAGCCCATCACAAGCTCTCACGGTCAAAGAAGGATATTCCTTCTCCCAGAAAGACCCGATCAGGCTCGAAATCCCGGTTACAAGACATTTCGACAATGGTAAAACAAGACCAGCAAAGCCGCCCGAATGTGCCAAAAAATCCCGATAGGAGCTGCACATATGACGTTCTCAGGGAACACCGGATTGTCCAAGATTCCGTTAGGCCAACCCAGAGTTTCCCCTGGTGGTCACCGGCTACCGACAGGTTGGACCAACA
Organism: Triticum aestivum; assembly: GCF_018294505.1. Lineage (NCBI taxonomy): Eukaryota > Viridiplantae > Streptophyta > Magnoliopsida > Poales > Poaceae > Triticum > Triticum aestivum. The sequence goes on from NC_057812.1 coordinate 122,974,803, forward strand.
CTTAGAGGAGCACTGGCCCGGGGGGGTTTAAAATAAAGATGACCCTTGAGTCTACAGAACCCAAGGGAAAACGACTTAGGTGGCAAATGGTAAAACCAAGGTTGGGCCTTGCTGGAGGAGTTTTATTCAAAGCGAACTGTCAAGGGGTTCCCATTATAACCCAACCGCGTAAGGAACGCAAAATTATGGAACATAACACCGGTATGATGGAAACTAGGGCGGCAAGAGTGGAACAAAACACCAGGCATAGGGCCGAGCCTTCCACCCTTTACCAAGTATATAGATGCATTAAAGTAAACAAGATATGATAGTAATGATATCCCCACAATAATCATGTTCCAACATGGAACAAACTCCACCTTCACCTGCAACTAGCAACGCTATAAGAGGGGCTGAGCAAAGCGATAACATAGCCAAACAACGGTTTGCCAGGTAAGGTGGGTTAGAGGCTTGACATGGCAATATGGGAGGCATGTTATAGTAAGTGGTAGGTATCGCGGCATAGAAAAAGAGCGAGCAACTAGCAAGCAAAGATAGAAGTGATTTCGAGGGTATGGTCATCTTGCCTGAGATCCCGCAAGGAAGAAGAACGAGTCCATGGAGAAGACAAACAGACGTAGTCGAACGGATCCTCACAACTCCGGAACGGAACCGAACCTAACGAGATAGGCAACCCGGAAAGAAGCAAACAACATAGTAAACAACCACCACATAAACAGGGCATGATGCACAACCAAGTATGATGCATGTCCGGTTAATGAGGCATGGCATGGCAAAGTGCACAAGCAAAACTACAAGTTAAGTGGAGCTCAATATGCAACGAGTTGCGTATTGACGACACCACAACAATTATTTAGTTATCTCCCGTTTAAGTACCCAACAATATTAAATGTTGTTAAACATGGAAAGAGGTGAAGCATAATGAAAACTACCTATCTAGGCAATTTTAAATGAGGCCGGAACAACAAACAACAAGTCCGGAAACTCCTCATGTGCATATTTTAAGATTTTGTACTGTTCTGCCCTAAACCATATTTTATAGTTGAACATGCAAAGTAAAGTCACCATGATAATCTATGCATTTTTCTACCCCATTTACATATAAAGTTTATTAAATTTGGAGCTATGATTAAATAGTTATGAATTAAATCATTTTAGCATGTCATATGGGCAAAATTACACAAACATCATTTTAAACATCTCAAACATGGTTGAAAGTTGCAAATTATTAATCTACACAAAATTTAAAGCAACTTTCATATATAATTTATTTTAATCCGATGCACGGTTTGTGAGTTATTAAATGCATGAAACAAGAGGGTTTTTCTGCAAAACTGCGTTCTCTGGAAAAATAACTAAATCCACAGATCTGGAAAAAACCTAAACAGGCTGAATCTAGACAATCCCAACAGAGGGGAAAGCTGGGGCTGCTCACATTGGGCCTCATGGGTCGGTCGGTGAGTGGTGGTGGGCTGTGCAGAAAGCCTTGGGCTGCGAGAAGAGAAGAGAGAGACCCGGCGACTGTTTCCAGAGACCGAAAACGTCCGACGTTTGACCGGCTATAATGCCGCTATAGCTTAACGGTTGGACTATAAAACGAGCTCCGAATGCGATAAAACTTGGCAGGCGGCCTACTGACAATAAAACAACACCGCACGCCAACTTTCATCCCATTCTGAGAACATTTCCTGGCCACTTATAAAATAATATTTCGGAGGTGTCGCGGGATCGTGCAAGTGTGGCTGGGCTCAGAACGGACAACGGAAAGAATGAGGAGACCGGGATGGATGCAAGTTTTGAAAACATGAAGATGCAATGCACATGATGACATGACAAGATGCAACACGCAAGCAAACGACATGGCAAAGACGGTGAATAACTGAGAGACAACTGGCGCATCGGTCTCGGGGCTTCACATGTTTCTTGACATAAGCATCGCATCCCCAACCTTTCAAAAATGACATCTTAGGTTTCTTCTCAAACCATAATTCATACGGTGTCGTCTCAACGGATTTCGATGGAGCCCTATTTAAAGTGAATGCGGTAGTCTCTAAAGCATAACCCCAAAATGATAGCGGTAGATCGGTAAGAAACATCATAGATCGCACCATATCTAATAGAGTGCAATTACGACGTTCAGACGCACCATTACGCCGAGGTGTTCCAGGCGGCGTGAGTTGTGAAACAATTCCACATTTCCTTAAGTGCGTGCCAAATTCGTGACTCAAATATTCCCCTCCACGATCTGATCGTAAGAACTTTATTTTCCTGTCATGTTGATTCTCAACCTCACTCTGAAATTCCTTGAACTTTTCAAAGGTCTCAGACTTGTGTTTCATTAAGTAGACATACCCATATCTACTCAAGTCATCAGTGAGGGTGAGAACATAACGATAACCACCGTGAGCCTCAACGCTCATTGGACCGCACACATCAGTATGTATGATTTCCAATAAGTTGGTTGCTCGCTCCATTGTTTCGGAGAACGGAGTCTTGTTCATTTTGCCCATGAGGCATGGTTCACACGTGTCAAATGATTCATAATCAAGAGACTCCAAAAGTCCATCTGCATGGAGTTTCTTCATGCGTTTGACACCAATGTGACCAAGGCGGCAGTGCCACAAGTATGTGAGACTATCATTATCAACCTTACATCTTTTGGCATTCACACTATGCATATGTGTAACATCACATTCGAGATTAAATAAGAATAAACCATTGACTAGCGGGGCATGACCATAAAACATATCTCTCATATAAATAGAACAACCATTATTCTCAGATTTAAATGAGTAGCCATCTCGCATAAAGAAAGATCCAGATACAATGTTCATGCTCAAAGTTGGCACCAAGTAACAATTATTGAGGTTTAAAACTAATCCTGTAGATAAATGTAGAGGTAGAGTGCATCATCGACCTTGGAACCATTCCCGACGTGCATCATCACCTCGTCCTTTGCCAGTCTCCGCTTATTCCGCAGCTCCTGTTTTGAGTTACAAATATGAGCAACCGCACCGGTATCAAATACCCAGGAGATACTATGAGTGCTGGTAAGGTACACATCAATAACATGTATATCACATATACCTTTGGTATTGCCAGCCTTCTTATCCGCTAAATAATTGGGGCAGTTCCACTTCCAGTGACCGTTTCCCTTGCAATAAAAGCACTCTATCTCAGGCTTGGGTCCATGCTTTGGCTTCTTCCCGGCAACTGGCTTACCGGGCGCGGCAACTCCCTTGCCATCATTCTTGAAGTTCTTCTTAACCTTGCCTTTCTTGAAACTAGTGGTTTTATTGACCATCAACACTTGATGTTCCTTTTTGATCTCCAGCTCCGCTGATGTCAGCATTGAATATACCTCAGGAATGGTTTTCTCCATCCCTTGCATATTGAAATTCATCACAAAGCTCTTGTAGCTAGGTGGGAGCGACTGAAGGATTCTGTCAACGACCGCATCATTCGGGAGATTAACTCCCAGCTGAGACAAGCGGTTGTGCAAACCAGACATTTTGAGTATGTGCTCGCTGACAGAACTATTCTCCTCCATCTTACAACTTTAGAACTTGTCAGAGACTTCATATCTCTCGACTCGGGCATGAGCTTGGAAAACCATTTTCAGCTCTTAGAACATCTCATATGCTCTGTGCTGCTCAAAATGCTTTTGGAGCCCCGGTTCTAAGCTGTAAAGCATGCCGCACTGAATCGAGTAATCATCACTATGCGACTGCCAGGAGTTCATAACGTCTTGAGTTGCTGGGAAAACAGGTGCTTCACCTAGTGGTGCTTCAAGGACATATGCTTTCTTGGCAGCTATGAGGATAATCCCCAGGTTACGGACCTAGTCCGTGTAGTTTCTACCATCGTCTTTTAGCTTGGTTTTCTCTAGGAACGCATTGAAGTTGAGGGCAACATTAGCGTGGGACATTTGATCTACAAGACATATTGCAAAGATTTTTAGACTATCTTCATGATAATTAAATTCATCTAATCAAATTATTTAATGAACTCCCACTCAGATAGACATCCCTCTAGTCATCTAAGTGATACATGATCCGAGTCAACTAGGCCGTGTCCGATCATCACATAAGACGGACTAGTCATCATCGGTGAATATCTTCATGTTGATCATATTTTCTATACGACGCATGTTCGACCTTTCGGTCTTCCATGTTCCGAGGCCATGTCTGTACATGCTAGGCTCGTCAAGTCAACCTAAGTGTATTGCGTGTGTAAATCTGGCTTACACCTGTTGTATGCGAATGTTAGAACCTATCACGCCCGATCATCACGTGGTGCTTCGGAACAATGGACCTTAGCAACGGTGCACAGTTAGGGGGAACACTTTCTTGAAATTATTGCGAGGGATCATCTTATTTAAGCTACCGTAGTTCTAAGCAAATAAGATGTAAAAACATGATAAACATCACATGCAATCAAATAGTGACATGATATGGCCAATATCATTTTGCTCCTTTTGATGTCCATCTTTGGGGCGCCATGATAATCATTGTCACCGGAATGACACCATGATCTCCATCATCATGATGTCCATCATTGTGTCTTCATGAAGTTGTCTCGCCAACTATTACTTCTACTACTATGGCTAACGGTTAGCAATAAAGTAAAGTAATTACATGGTGTTTTCAGTGACACGTAGGTCACACAATAAATTAAGACAACTCCTATGGCTCCTGTCGGTTGTCATACTCATCGACATGCAAGTCGTGATTCCTATTACAAGAATATGATCAATCTCATACATCACATATATCATTCATCACATCCTTTTGGCCATATCACATCACACGGCATATGCTGCAAGAACAAGTTAGACGTACTCTAATTGTTATTGCAAGTTTTTGCGTGGCTGCTATAGGTTTCTAGCAAGAACGTTTCTAACCTACGCCAAAACCACAATGTGATATGCCAATTTCCATTTACCCTTCATAAGGACCCTTTTCATCAAATCCGATCCGACTAAAGTGGGAGAGACAGACACCCGCTAGCCACCTTATGCAACTAGTGCATGTCAGTTCGTGGAACCTGTCTCATATAAGCGTACATGTAAGGTCGGTCCGGGCCGCTTCATCCCACGATGCCACCGAATCAAGATAAGACTAGTAACGGCAGGTAAATTGACAAGATTGATGCCCACAACAACTTGTGTTCTACTCGTGCATAGAAACTACGCATAGACCTAGCTCATGATGCCACTGTTGGGGATCGTTGCAGAAATTAAAAAAATTATACGCATCACCAAGATCAATCTATGGAGATACTAGCAATGAGAGAGAGGGGAGTGCATATTCATACCCTTGAAGATCGCAATGCGGAAGCGTTACAAGTATGCGGATGAAGGAGTTGTACTCGCAGCGATTCAGATCGCGGTTGATTCCGATCTAAGCGCCGAACAATGGCGCCTCCGCATTCAACACACGTACAGCCCGAGGACGTCTCCTCCTTCTTGATCCAGCAAGGGGGAAGGACAAGTTGGGGAAGAGGTCCGGCAGCACGACGACGTGGTGGTGGAGCTTGCAGTTCTCCGGTAGGGCTTCGCCAGCTCAACGGACGAGGAGGGGATGTTGGAGAGGGGGAGGGCTGCGCCTTGGATGTGGTTCTACTGCCCTCCCTCCACCCCTCTATTTATAGGGCAAAGGGGAAAGGGGGCTGGCCCCACTAGATGAGATCTAGAGGGGGGCGGCCAAGGGGAGGGGGCTTGCCCCCCAAGCCAAGGGGGCGCCCCCTTTAGGGTTTCCCCCAACCCTAGGCGCATGGGCCCTAAGGGGGGATGGCGCCCATCCCACTTAGGGGCTGGTTCCCTTCCACATACAGCCCATAGGGCCCCCTGGGGCAGGTGGACCCTCCCGGTGGGCCCCCGGAACCCCTTCGATGGTCCCGGTACAATACCGATAAACCCCCGGCCCAAACACTTCCGGTGACCGTATGATGACTTCCCATATATAAATATTCACCTCTGGACCATTCCGGAACTCCTCATGATGTCCGGGATCTCGTCCGGGACTCCGAACAACATTCGGTAACTGCATGCTATTTCCCATAACAACTCTAGCGTCACCGAACCTTAAGTGTCTAGACCCTACGGGTTCGGGAATCATGCAGACATGACTAAGACATCTCTCCGGCCAATAACCAACAATGGGATCTGGATACCCATGTTGGTTCCCACATGTTCCACGATGATCTCATCGGATGAACCACGATGTCCGGGATTCAATCAATCCCGTATACAATTCCCTTTGTCTACTGTATGATACTTACCCGAGATTCGATCGTCGGTATCCCTATACCTTGTTCAATCTTGTTACCGGCAAGTATCTTTACTTGTTCCGTAACACATCATCTCGTGATCAACTCCTTGGTCACATTGAGCTCATTATAATGATGTCTTACCGAGTGGGCCCAGAGATACCTCTCCGTCACACAGAGTGACAAATCCCAGTCTCGATTTGTGCCAACTCAACAGACACTTTCGGAGATACCTGTAGTGTGCCTTTATAGCCACCCAGTTATGTTGTGACGTTTGGCACACCCAAAGTATTCCAACGGTATCCGGGAGTTGCACAATAGCATGGTCTAAGGAAATGATACTTGACATTAGAAAAGCTTTAGCAGACGAACTACACAATCCTGTGCTATGCTTAGGATTGGGTCTTGTCCGTCACATCATTCTCTTAATGATGTGATCCCGTTATCAACGACATCTAATGTCCATGGTCAGGAAACCGTAACCATCTATTGATCAATGAGCTAGTCAACTAGAGGCTCACTAGGGACATGTTGTGGTCTATGTATTCACACATGCATTACAATTTCCGGATAACACAATTATAGCATGAACAATAGACAATTATCACGAACTAGGAAATATAATAATAACCATTTTATTATTGCCTCTAGGGCATATTTCCAACATAGACTCCATCAACGCAAGCTTCCTCATCGAAAGCAAATCTGCAAATTGGGAAATAAGAAAGTTAGAAGAAGAAGAAAACTAGAAGAAGAAGACTAGCTAGAAGAAGAAGAAGAAGAAGAAGAAGAAGAAATTTTCCTCTCTTTCTTTTTCTCCTCTCCTCTTCATTATCTTCTTCTTCTAACTAAGGTAGGTAAAAATGCCATTTTTATCTAACTTAGGTAATTATGCCATCTAGGAGGAAAATAAGCTAATTATGCATTTGTTAAGCAAAACACTAGAGAAAACTTACCGTCATCACAACAAATGCGATGAAGATCGCAACTAAGGTAACAATTGATCCAACGGCATAATGATACCAACCTCATTATCAATGGCATATTTTCTAATCTTCTTAGGCTTCAGGCACATTGCATCCATCTTCAAGCACATTGCATTCATCTTCATCTTGTGATCATCGACGATATCGGCAACATACAACTCCAATGTCATCTTCTCTTCTTCAATTCTTTTAAGTTTTTCTTTCAAATACTCATTTTCTTTTTCAACTAAATCTAACTTCTCAACAAGAGGGTCAGTTTAAATTCCGGTTCACATACATCCAAGATTAAAATATCTCTATGTCAACTTGATGGCCATAATTTTCATAAATGCGAAATGCAACAAATAGTTATAAAATAGAATTTACCACATCCGAATCATAAAGCGGTCGAGGGCCGACGGGGACGGACATCAAGACCATGGCACTATCTATAATAAACAATCATACAGAGTAACAAAATTATACAAATAACTATATAAATAATACAATCATACAAGTAACTATATATTTGGTTCTTCTAGCTGCAGAAGGGTTGTCATGTTTGCTCAATAATCATATTGATGGAGTGTGGTGTATCAAGGTGGCTTCATCTGCACCCGAGGTGAATCACCTCATGTTTGCGGACGATAGCCTCCTGTTTTTTGAAGCAACAAGTGAGGGTTTAGTTTGTATCAAGGATCTACTACAAAGTTATTGTAATGCTTCCCACCAAAGAATCAATGTTGATAAGTCCTCGGTTTATTTAAGCAAGGGAGTACTTGATATTTTGAGAGTTGATATTAAGAATATCCTGGAAGTCCAAAATGAATCACTATTTGAGAGATATTTGGGTCTCCCCACTGATGTTGGCAAGGCAAAGGAAGGGTGCTTTAGATACTTGAAAGATAGAATTTGGAAACGTGTCCAAGGTTGGATGGAGAAGTGCTTATCTTTGGGTGGCAAAGAAGTTTTAATCAAATATGTTGCACAAGCAATTCTGAAATACTCCATGTCATGCTTCAAGCTCCTACGAGGTCTTTGTGAACATATAAATGGCCTTCTCAGGAAGTTTTGGTGTGGGGGGTAGAAGGGGTGAGAGGAAGACAGCGTGGGTGTCATGGAAGACCATGTCTAAACACAAATTTATGGGAGGAATGGGTTTTCGAGACATTGAAATTTTCAACCTATCTTTGTTGGTGTTTCAAGCATGGAGGATTATGTAGGAGCCGAACTCGCTAAGTGCTCGCGTTCTAAAGGTAAGATATTATCCTGATTGTGATCTACTTGTAGCACCATTGGGCTCAAACCCATCACAAGTGTGGCGATCGATCAGAGAAGGTTGTGAGGTCCTATCGATGGGCCTCATAAAGAGGATGGGGGACAGAGCGAGCACAAACATATTTGGTTGGGAAATTGGCTGTCTGGAGAATACAAACTAAGGCCGATATGTGCGCGATCGCAGAACCCACCGACCATGGTTGCTGAAGTGATTGATGCAGCGACCAAAACATGGAATCAACAAGTCCTAGCTGAGCATTTTATTGTACTAGATATCTCAGTTATATTAAACATCCCCATTAGCTCAAGAGTTCAAGACGATTTATGGTCATGGCAATATGATAAAAGGAGGTTGTTTCTCGGTTCGGTCGGCATACTGCATGATCACGGGGATTAAAACTCAGAGGGAAGATTGGATTGAGAATTGGTCGAGCCATTCAACCAAGAAGAAGAGAAGAAGGAGCACTGCTAGGGAAAAGCTTATAGGCAGACGCTTACTAGTTGCGAGGGTTTATACCCCTCGCTACTGCTACTTACTAGTAGCGCGGGTTTTTACCCCTCGCTACTACTAAGGTTATAGTAGTAGCGCGGGTTTTTAACCCTCACTACTACTAAGCGGTCTCTACCGTGCCCCCCGAGACATGCCATAGTAGTAGCGAGGGGTATAAACCCGCGCTACTACTAAGTTGATAGTAGTAGCACAGTTTTATACCCCTCGCTACTACTAAGTATGAGGTAGGTGAAGTTGTCATATCCTCAGCCAAATCCCCATCTCCTCCCCCAAATCCCTCCTCTCTTCCGCCACTCTCTCCTCTCACTTTTCATATGCTCTCACATGGAACTCTTGCCCATGCGCCCCTCCTCCTCTGTGGCGCCGAAAGAGGTCGCTGCCTCGTGCCACCGGCGTCTAGGAGCTCGCCGGTCTTCCACCGACGTCTAGGTGGCCGCCGCCCCATGCCACCACACCGGAGCACCTCACCACCGGTGACTATCTCCATTGCTCCCTCCATCACCTTCCTCTCTCCCTCGGTTTTCCTTTTATCTCTCTCCCACTGGTTTGACTCACCCTCCCATGTCCATGCCCGTGCAGGTCATCGCCATGGATGACCCGGAGCTATCTGGCATGGTCAGGAAGAGGAGCCCCATGATGCGGCCTGGCTCTGCCATAGAAACGGGTCCTCTCCAACAGCCACCGCCGGATCTGGTCTTCCACTATCCGTTCATGCCTTAGGCGACGCCAACCGTTGCTAGATCGAACCAGTGCTGCCATTGACAACACAAACGGGATCGAGATTTTTTTGTTTTTAAAAGTAATAGCAGCAGTGCGGGGTATAAGACCCGCTACAGATAATTAGCAGTAGCGCTGTCTGCAACGCACGCTACAGCTAACCATGTATAGGAGTAGCGTGTGTCAACACGCGCTACTGCTACTAGTTATCTATGGCACCGTATCAGTAGCGCGGGCACCCGCGCTACTGATACACCCAAAACCCGTGCTGCTACTAGGCTTTTCCCTAGTAGTGGAGTGGTCTCCACTTTGGAAAGTGAAAGTGTCGTCCAAAGTGCGTGTGTTCGTATGGAGGTTAGCTCACACGTCCTTACCAACAGGCACGATCAGACACAACATAAATATGGCTACTACAGCAATTTGTACCATTTGCAATGTGGCGGAAGATACTTGGTGTCACTCTTTGCTAGAGTGTCGAATGGCAAGATGCGTATGGGCAATAGGCCACGAGGAGGTAGTGGAGCATGTGATATTAAACCAGTCTGAAGATGCACGCATTTGGTTATTTTCTCTCTTTGATTCGCTGAACCTGCAAGATTTAGCTCGAGTTCTTGTTACTCTATGGTCAATCTAGTGGGCAAGGAGAAGGCACTACAAAAAAGGACACATCCGTGACATTTTGGGCCGAACAAATTTTTATTGTCATGATTATGACACTTCTATGATGATAATTGTGACAAAACCAGGTATCTATGCATGATTACTTATGGCCTCATATTTCTTCTTAGAATCTTTGGTTTAGTTCGACCAATTAGATCAATTTTTCTTGCCATGAGAAGATGTGTTTTGTGATGGGTTCAATCTTACGGTGCTTGATCCCAGTGACAGAAGGGGAACCGACATGTATGTATCTTTGCTATTAAGGATAACAAGATGGGGTCTATTTCTACATAAATAGATCTTGTCTACATCATGTCATCGTTCTTATTATATTACTCCGTTTCTACAAGAACTTAATACACTAGATGCATGCTGGATAGTAGTCGATGGGTGGAGTAATAGTAGTAGATGTAGGCAGGAGTCGGTCTACTAATCTTGGACGTGATGCCTATATAATGATCATTGCCTGGATATCGTCATGATTATTTGAAGTTCTATCAATTGGCCAATAGTAATTTATTTACCCACCATTGCAATTTTTCTCGAGAGAAGCCACTAATGAAACCTACACCCCCTAGGTCTCATCTTTTTTATATTTGCCTTCACGATCTATTTTTATTTGATTTTAGTTTCAGATCTATTAATCCAAAAATATTTTGCTGCAATTTTTATTTATTTATTTTATCTCGCGTTCCCGCGAGATCTATTTATCCAATCTACTACAATTACCTATCTTTTTACCCGTGAGGGATTGACAACCCCTCTCTTACGCCAGGTTGCAATATTTGTTCTTTGTGTGCAGGAGTTGTTTACATGGTCTTGCGTGGTTCTCCTACTGGTTCGATAACCTTGGTCTCATCACTGGGGGAAATACCTACTGTACTGTGCTACATCATCTGTTCCTGTTTGGGAAAATACCGGCATAGTTCAAGCTGCATCAAAAGGAAATTTCTGGCGCCGTTGGCGGGGAGACATCATCAACATCTACCAGGTTCCTAATCACAAATTTCATCTCCTTGCAATTTAAATTATTTGCCATTTTCCTCTTGTTTTCCTCTCCCCCACTTCACAAAAAAAATTCATTTTATTCTCCCTCTCTTTCGTCCGCTGTTTTCTTGTCAGATCTGTTTTTGTGTGCAATTTTGTTTGCTACTTTTTTATCGTTATGGATAGTTCTTCCGCTATTGCGTGCACTCCCGAGAACGAGGTTATTAACTTTAAACAAAGGGGAGGGGTGAATTTAAACGATGCTTGGTATAGGATTTGCAATGCTCATAATAGATCTATCTGTAAGTAATCTACCGTTGTTCTTCTTCATTGTTTTTATGTGGGCATCTCCACTTGGTATAGATTCGTCCTTGATACAATTACCGGTGGAAATTTCTTGACGTGTGCCTCTCTTGATGCTTTTAATGTTATGGGAAATTGAGTGGGTTCACCATCGCTTATGGTTAATGAAACAACTTTGACTCTTGAGCATGTTATGGAAAGAATAGATGCTATTGAAAAGAAAATGCTTACCGAAGAACATATTGAAAACTTGTATAAAAATATGCATAATTTTGCTACTAAATTTGGGTCAAAAGCGGGAGAAGTTTTTAAGTTGTTAAAAGAAAAGGGGGCCATAATTCATGAAAGAATTGAATAAAGCCTGTCTTGGATTGATAAACCGGAAGAAATATTTAGTAATATAACCACTGCTTTTTCTTCCGCTAAAACTATTGAAAAAAACTCCCATAAAAATTAGCAAGATTACTCAAGTTACTAAGAACAAGGGTCCAACTTCTAGTAATAATAAAGGAGAACTTAAAATGATTATTATTCATCCGAATTTTGTTGAAGTTGCAAGAGATCCCGTTGATAAGAATGAATTTCTCGCTTTTATGCCTAGAAGTTTTCCTATTTTACTTGCTAAATCTTCAAAGATATCTGATTGTGTGATTGAAGAGTTCGATACTAAAGATGACAATACTTAGATCCTTCACATTATGCCTAGCTAGGGGCATAAAATGATAGCGCTTGTTGGGTGGCAACCCAATGAATAAAATTTATTTTTGTATTTTTCTTTCAGCTCTTGAGTGTTTGCACAATTATGCTATTGTTATGACTGTGTTTTTTGTGTTTTAATTAGTGTTTGTGCCAAGCAAAGCTTTTGGGATCATGTTGGGTGATAGTTGATTTGAACTTGCTGAAAATAGAAATTTTTGCGCCCAGGATTATTTTCATTTTTAACAGAAGCGCGATAAAATAATGATTATTTTTTGCAGAAGATTAATATACAAATTGCTCACGTTTTTTCTAATTTTCAGAACTTTTGGAATTACAGAAGTATTCGAAATATCCAAATTGCTACAGACTGTTCTATTTTTGACATATTCTGTTTTCTTTGCATTGTGTGCTTGTTTTTATGATTCTATGGTTTCTTTTGAAGAGTTTTTGCCATAGAAAAGTTGGGATACATTAGATATAATGCAGAAATAAAATATGAATGGGTTTGCAACAGTACTTATAGTAGTGATTTGCTTTCTTATACTAATGGATCTCACAAAGGTTTTGTTGAGTTTTGTGTGATTGAAGTTTTCAAGTTTTGGGTGACTTTACGAAGGATGAAGGAATAAGAATTAGCACAAGTGTAAGCTTGGGGATGCCCGAGGCACCCCAAGATAATATTCAATAAGTATCAAGCAACTAATCTTGGGGATGCCCCCGAGTGGCATCCCCTCTTTCTTCTAACAACCATCTGTATTTTACTTGAAACTATATTTTTATTCATCACATATTATGAGTTTTGCTTGGAGCGTCTTGTATGATATGAGTCTTTTCTTGTTTTTCTTTGTGTTTTTAGTCATGAATCCTTGCGGGACACAATTATTTGAGAGGGCCAAAATTATGCCATGACTTGTTAGAATTTCTCTCTATGCTTCACTTAAATCTTTATGAGCTATGGAATTGCTCTAGTGCTTCACTTATATCTTTTTGAGCACGGTGTGCTTTAGTATTTTTGAAGAAAAGCTCTCATGCTTCACTTAGATTTATTTGAGAGTTAGTAAAAAAATTATAAATTCTCTCTTGCTTCACTTAAATTATTTTGAGAGAAGAAAAAAAATTATGCTCATGTTCTTCACTTATATTTGTTTGAGCTTATTAAAAGCAACATATGAAACTAGTCCCAAAGTGGTAGATATCCAAGGAGGATATAATAAAAACTTTCATGAAGATCATTGGACAAAATAAACTTGATTCTTTGTAATAGTTTTGAGATATGATGATATAATATGTGAGTCATGTTGATGAGTAATTATGCTTTAGTAAGAATATTGGTGTTAAGGTTTGTGATTCCCTATGCAAGCACGAAAGTCAATAGTTATGCAATGAAATTACATCCTACTTGTGGTGCATTATTCGGTGTTAGTTATGCTTAATGCTCCCTTATGAGATTTTTAGTTTCTTGGTTGGATGCTTCTCAATCTTTTGCTAGCCTTCATTTGCACTAAGTATGATCACTACTTGTGCATCCAAAATCCTTCATACCAGTTTTGCCATATGAGTCCACTATACCTACCTATATGCGGTATTCTTTTGGCGTTCTAAGCAAATTTGTATGTGCCATCTCAAATTTTAAAAATAAACTTCTCTTTTGTGTGCTCGTACCGCTCATGAAACGGTAGGGGTTGGCTAATATATTTCCATGCTAGATGTGTTATTCTCAAGATGAGTGTTTATTCACTTGTCATTGCACAAGAGTACAACAAAGGTATTAGGGATGCCTAGTCCCGGAATGAAAAATAAATTTACACAACTAGAATCAGCTTCTTTGCCGTCTGCCATGGCGGACGACAAAGGCTTGGTTCACGGACGGCAAAACTCTTTGCCGTCCGCTAGCGGACGGTAAACCATCCGGATGAATGCATGCCAGCAAAGGCCTTCTTTGCCGTCCGCTTCCCAGAAACGGACGACAAAGGATTACGCTGTCCGCCATCCGAGGCCAGCAGACGGCAAAGACTACGGACGGTAGTGCGGTCGCGTGAGAGTCGTTAGGGGTTTAACGGCGCTCTTTGTCGTCCGCCAACGGACGACAAAGAGCTCAGCTAGGTAGAAGCGGGAAGCTGCCACGTGTGCAGCTATGCCGTCCGCCGGCAGACGGCAAAGAGGTATGAATCTTTCCGTCCGCTGGCTGATGGCATAGCTAGTCATTTTGCCGTCTGCTGGCAGACGGCAAAGTGACCAAATAGGCAGCCAGTGTTCCCAGTTTGCACAGGTGACTGCCACGTGTCCTCTTTGCCGTCTGCTAGCGGACGGCAAAGAGGCTATATATCCCCTGATTTTATTTTAATCCATTTAATTTGACAGGGTTTCAAACATAGATATACATGCATACATATGGAACATATCCAACAACATATACCATCAAGTCCAACATCATATTTCATCAAATCCAACAACATATAAATCCAACATCATATTTGAAGGAAATATGCCCTAGAGGCAATAATAAAGTTATTATTTATTTCCTTATAATCATGATAAATGTTTATTATTCATGCTAGAATTGTATTTACCGGAAACATAATACATGTGTGAATACATAGACAAACAGAGTGTCACTAGTATGCCTCTACTTGACTAGCTCGTTAATCAAAGATGGTTATGTTTCCTAACCATGAACAATGAGTTGTTATTTGATTAACAAGGTCACATCATTAGTAGAATGATCTGATTGACATGACCCATTCCATTAGCTTAGCACCCGATCGTTTAGTATGTTGCTATTGCTTTCTTCATGACTTATACATGTTCCTATGACTATGAGATTATGCAACTCCCGTTTACCGGAGGAACACTTTGGGTACTACCAAACGTCACAACGTAACTGGGTGATTATAAAGGAGTACTACAGGTGTCTCCAATGGTCGATGTTGGGTTGGCGTATTTCGAGATTAGGATTTGTCACTCTGATTGTCGGAGAGGTATCTCTGGGCCCTCTCGGTAATACACATCACATAAGCCTTGCAAGCATTACAACTAATATGTTAGTTGTGAGATGATGTATTACGGAACGAGTAAAGAGACTTGCCGGTAACGAGATTGAACTAGGTATTGGATACCGACGATCGAATCTCGGGCAAGTAACATACCGATGACAAAGGGAACAACGTATGTTGTTATGCGGTCTGACCGATAAAGATCTTCGTAGAATATGTAGGAGCCAATATGGGCATCCAGGTCCCGCTATTGGTTATTGACCAGAGACGTGTCTCGGTCATGTCTACATTGTTCTCGAACCCGTAGGGTCCGCACGCTTAAGGTTACGATGACAGTTATATTATGAGTTTATGCATTTTGATGTACCGAAGGTTGTTCGGAGTCCCGGATGAGATCACGGACATGACGAGGAGTCTCGAAATGGTCGAGACGTAAAGATTGATATATTGGAAGCCTATGTTTGGACATCGGAAGTGTTCCGGGTGAAATCGGGATTTTACCGGGTTACCGGGAGGGTTACCGGAACCCCCCGGGAGCCATATGGGCCTTCATGGGCCTTAGTGGAAAGGAGAAAGGGGCAGCCCAAGGTGGCTGCGCCTCTTCCCCCTCCCCTAGTCCTATTAGGACTAGGAGAAGGTGGCCGGCCCCCCTCTCTCCCTTCCCCTCCGAGGAATCCTAGTTGGACTAGGATTGGGGGGAGGAATCCTACTCCCAGAGGGAGTAGGACTCTCCTGCGCCTCCCTCTATGGCCGGCCAGCCTCCCCCCCTCTACTCCTTTATATACGGAGGCAGGGGCACCTCTAAACACACAAGTTGACACAAGTTGATCCACGTGATCAATTCCTTAGCCGTGTGCGGTGCCCCCTGCCACCATATTCCTCGATAATACTGTAGCGGAGTTTAGGCGAAGCCCTGCTGCTATAGTTCATCAAGATCGTCACCACGCCGTCGTGCTGACGGAACTCTTCCCCAACACTTTGCTGGATCGGAGTCCGGGGATCGTCATCGAGCTGAACGTGTGCTCGAACTCGGAGGTGCCGTAGTTTCGGTACTTGATCGGTTGGATTGTGAAGACGTACGACTACTTCCTCTACGTCGTGTCACCGCTTCCGCAGTCGGTCTGTGTTGGGTACGTAGACAACACTCTCCTCTCGTTGCTATGCATCACATGATCCTGTGTGCGCGTAGGAAAATTTTGAAATTACTACGAAACCCAACAGTGGCATCCGAGCCTAGGTTATTGATGTTGATGTTATATGCACGAGTAGAACACAAGTAAGTTGTGGACTATACAAGTCATACTGCCTACCAGCATGTCATACTTTGGTTCGGCGGTATTGTTGGACGAGACGACCCGGACCAACCTTACGCGTACGCTTACGCGAGACCGGTTCCCTCGACGTGCTTTGCACAGAGATGGCTTGCGGGCGACTGCCTCTCCAACTTTAGTTGAACCAAGTATGGCTACGCCCGGTCCTTGCGAAGGTTAAAACGGAGTCTATTTGACAAACTATCGTTGTGGTTTTGATGCGTAGGTGAGATTGGTTCTTACTTAAGCCCGTAGCAGCCACGTAAAACATGCAACAACAAAGTAGAGGACGTCTAACTTGTTTTTGCAGGGCATGTTGTGATGTGATATGGTCAAGGCATGATGCTGAATTTTATTGTATGAGATGATCATGTTTTGTAACCAAGTTATCGGCAACTGGCAGGAGCCATATGGTTGTCGCTTTATTGTATGCAATGCAATCGCGATGTAATGCTTTACTTTATTACTAAACGGTAGTGATAGTCGTGGAAGCATAAGATTGGCGAGACGACAACGATGCTACGATGGAGATCAAGGTGTCGCGCCGGTGACGATGGTGATCATGACGGTGCTTCGGAGATGGAGATCACAAGCACAAGATGATGATGGCCATATCATATCACTTATATTGATTGCATGTGATGTTTATCTTTTTATGCATCTTATCTTGCTTTGATTGACGGTAGCATTATAAGATGATCTCTCACTAAATTATCAAGAAGTGTTCTCCCTGAGTATGCACCGTTGCGAAAGTTCTTCGTGCTGAGACACCACGTGATGATCGGGTGTGATAGGCTCTACGTTCCAATTACAACGGGTGCAAACAGTTTGCACACGCAGAATACTCAGGTTAAACTTGACGAGCCTAGCATATGCAGATATGGCCTCGGAACACGGAGACCGAAAGGTCGAGCGTGAATCATATAGTAGATATGATCAACATAATGATGTTCACCATTGAAACTACTCCATCTCACGTGATGATCGGTCATGGTTTAGTTGATTTGGATCACGTGATCACTTAGAGGATTAGAGGGATGTCTATCTAAGTGGGAGTTCTTAAGTAATATGATTAATTGAACTTAAATTTATCATGAACTTAGTCCTGGTAGTATTTTGCAAATCATGTTGTAGATCAATAGCTCGCGTTGTTGCTTCCCTGTGTTTATTTTGATATGTTCCTAGAGAAAATTGTGTTGAAAAATGTTAGTAGCAATGTTGCGGATTTGATCCGTGATCTGAGGTTAAATCCTCATTGCTGCACAGAAGAATTATGTCCTTAATGCACCGCTAGGTGACAGACCTATTGCAGGAGCAGATGCAGAAGTTATGAACGTCTGGCTAGCTCAATATGATGACTACTTGATAGTTTAGTGCACCATGCTTAACGGCTTAGAATCGGGACTTCAAAGACGTTTTGAACGTCATGGACCATATGAGATGTTCCAGGAATTGAAGTTAATATTTCAAGCAAATACCCGAGTTGAGAGATATGAAGTCTCCAACAAGTTCTATAGCTAAAAGATGGAGGAGAATCGCTCAACTAGTGAGCATGTGCTCAGATTGTCTGGGTACTTCAATCGCTTGAATCAAGTGGGAGTTAATCTTCCAGATAAGATAGTGATTGACAGAATTCTCTAGTCACCATCACCAAGTTAGTAGAACTTCGTGATGAACTATAGTATGCAAGGGATGATGAAAATGATTCCCGAGCTCTTCGTGATGTTGAAATCAACGAAGGTAGAAATCAAGAAAGAGCATCAAGTGTTGATGGTTGACAAGATCACTAGTTTCAAGAAAAGGGCAAAGGGAAAGAAAGGGGAACTTCAAGTAGATTGACAAGCAAGTTGTCACTCCCACGAAGAAGCCCAAAGCTGAACCAAAGCCTGAAACTGAGTGCTTACACTGCAAAGGAAATGGTCACTGGAAGCGGAACTACCCTAAATATTTGGTGGATAAGAAGGATGGCAAAGTGAAAAAGGGTATATTTGATATACAGGTGTTTGATGTGTGCTTTACTAGTGTTTATAGCAACCCCTCGGTATTTGGTACTGGTTCAGTTGCTAAGAGTAGTAACTCGAAACGGGAGTTGCAGAATAAACAGAAACTAGTTAAGGGTGAAGTGATGATGTGTGTTGAAAGTAGTTTCAAGATTGATATGATCATCATCGCACACTCCCTATTCTTTCGGGATTAGTGTTGAACCTAAATAAATGTTATTTGGTGTTTGCGTTGAGCATGAATATGATTTGATCATGTTTATTGCAATACGGTTATTCATTTAAGTAAGAGAATAAACTGTTGTTCTATTTACATGAATAAAACCTTATATGGTTACACACCCAATGAAAATGGTTCATTGGATCTCGATCGTAGTGATACACATATTCATAATATTGATGCCAAAAGATGCAAAGTTAATAATGATAGTGCAACTTATTTGTGGCACTGCCGTTTGGGTCATATCGGTGTAAAGCGCATGAAGAAACTCCATAAAGATGGATTTTCGGAATCACTTGGTTATGAATCATTTGATGCTTGCGAACCGTGCCTTTTGGGCAAGATGACTAAAACTCCGTTCTTCGGAACAATGGAACGAGTTACTGACTTGTTGGAAATAATACATACCGATGTATGCGATCCAATGAGTGCTGTTGCTCGTGGCAAGCATCGTTGTTTTCTGACCTTCACAAGATGATTTGAGCAGATATGGGTATATCTACTTGATGAAACATAAGTCTGAAATAGTTGAAAGGTTCAAAGAATTTCAGAGTGAAGTGGAAAAATCATCGTAACAAGAAAATAAAGTTTCTGCGATCTGATCGCGGAGACAAATATTTGAGTTACGAGTTTGGTCTTCAATTAAAACAATGTGGAATAGTTTCACAGCTCACGCCACCTGGAACACCACATCGTTATGGTGTGTCCGAACATCGTAACCGCACTTTATTTGATATGGTGCAATCTATGATATCTCTTTACCACTATCGTTTTGGGGTTATGCATTAGAGACAGCTGCATTCACGTTTTAAAATAGGGCACCATCTAAATCCGTTGAGACGACACTGTATGAACTATGGTTTAGCAGTAAACCTAACCTGTTGTTTCTTAAAGTTTGGGGCTGCGATGCTTATGTGAAAAAGGTTTCACCCTGATAAGCTCGAACCCAAATCGGAGAAGTGCGTCTTCATACCCAAAGGAAATTGTTGGGTACACCTTCTATCACAGATCCGAAGGCAAGACATTCGTTGCTAAAATGGATCCTTTCCAGAGAAGGAGTTTCCTCTTGAAAGAAGTGAGTGGGAGGAAAGTAGAACTTGACGAGGTAACTGTACCTGCTCCCTTACTGGAAAGTAGTTCATCACAGAAAACTGTTTCAGTGACACCTACACCAGTTAGTGAGGAAGCCAATGATAATGATCATGAAACTTCAGATCAAGATACTACTGAACCGCGTAGATCAACCAGAGTAAGATCCGCACCAGAGTGGGACGGTAATCCTGTTCTGGAGGTCATGCTACTAGATCATGATGAACCTACGAACTATGAAGAAGCGATGGTGAGCCCAGATTCCGCAAAGTGGCTTGAAGCCATGAAATCTGAGATGGGATCCATGTATGAGAACAAAGTATGGACTTTGGTTGACTTGCCCGATGATCAGCAAGCAATTGAGAATAAATGGATCTTCAAGAGGAAGACGGACGCTGATAGTAGTGTTACTATCTACAAAGCTAGAATTGTCGCAAAAAAGGGTTTTTCGACAAGTTCAAGGTGTTGACTACGATGAGATTTTCTCACTCGTATCTATACTTTAGTCTGTCCGAATCATGTTAGCAATTGCCGCATTTTATGAAATCTGGCAAATGGATAAACAAAACTGCATTCCTTAATGGATTTATTAAAGAAGAGTTGTATATGATGCAACCAGAAGGTTTTGTCAATCCTAAAGGTACTAACAAAATGTGCAAGCTCCAGCGATCCATCTATGGACTGGTGCAAGCATCTCGGAGTTGGAATATACGCTTTGATAAGTTGTTCAAAGCATATGGTTTAATACAGACTTTTGGAAAGGCCTGTATTTACAAGAAAGTGAGTGGGAGCACTACAGCATTTCTGATAAGTATATGTGAATGACATATTGTTGATCGGAAATAATGTAGAATTATTCTGCAAAGCATAAAGGAGTGTTTTACAGGAGTTCTTTAAAAGAAATACCTCAGTAAAAACTACTTACATATTGAGCATCAAGATCTATTGAGATAGATTAAGACGCTTGATAAGATTTTTCAATGAATACATACCTTGATAAATTTTTGAAATAGTTCAAAATGGAACAGTCAAAGAAGGAGTTCTTGCCTGTGTTGCAAGGTGTGAAATTGAGTAAGACTCAAGACCCGACCATGGCAGAAAATAGAAACAGAATGAAAAAATCATTCCCTATGCCTCAGTCATAGGTTCTATAAAGTATGCTATGCTGTGAACCAGACATATTGTATACCTTGCTCTGAGTTTGGCAAGGGAATACAATTTTGATCTAATAGTAGATCACTGGACAGCGGTCAAGAATATCCTTAGTAAGGACTAAGGAGATGTTTCTCGATTATGGAGGTGATAAAAGAGTTTGTTGTAAAAGTTACATCAGTGCAAACTTTTACACTGATCCAGATGACTCTAAGTCTCTATCTGGATACATATTGAAAGTGGGAGCAATTAGCTAGAGTAGCTCCGTACAGAGCATTGTAGACATAGAATATTTGCAAAATACATACGGCTCTAAATGTGACAGACCCGTTGACTAAGCTTCTCTCACGAGCAAAACATGATCACACCTTAGTACTCTTTGGGTGTTAATCACATAAGCGATGTGAACTAGATTATTGACTCTAGTAAAACCCTTTGGGTGTTGGTCACATGACGATGTGAACTATGGGTGTTAATCATATACAGATATGAATATTGGTGTTAAATCACATGGTGATGTGAACTAGATTATTGACTCTAGTGCAAGTGGGAGACTGAAGGAAATATGCCCTAGAGGCAATAATAAAGTTATTATTTATTTCCTTATAATCATGATAAATGTTTATTATTCATGCTAGAATTGTATTTACCGGAAACATAATACATGTGTGAATACATAGACAAACAGAGTGTCACTAGTATGCCTCTACTTGACTAGCTCGTTAATCAAAGATGGTTATGTTTCCTAACCATGAACAATGAGTTGTTATTTGATTAACAAGGTCACATCATTAGTAGAATGATCTGATTGACATGACCCATTCCATTAGCTTAGCACCCGGTCGTTTAGTATGTTGCTATTGCTTTCTTCATGACTTATACATGTTCCTATGACTATGAGATTATGCAACTCCCGTTTACCGGAGGAACACTTTGGGTACTACCAAACGTCACAACGTAACTGGGTGATTATAAAGGAGTACTACAGGTGTCTCCAATGGTCGATGTTGGGTTGGCGTATTTCGAGATTAGGATTTGTCACTCCGATTGTCGGAGAGGTATCTCTGGGCCCTCTCGGTAATACACATCACATAAGCCTTGCAAGCATTACAACTAATATGTTAGTTGTGAGATGATGTATTACGGAACGAGTAAAGAGACTTGCCGGTAACGAGATTGAACTAGGTATTGGATACCGACGATCGAATCTCGGGTAAGTAACATACCGATGACAAAGGGAACAACGTATGTTGTTATGCGGTCTGACCGATAAAGATCTTCGTAGAATATGTAGGAGCCAATATGGGCATCCAGGTCCCGCTATTGGTTATTGACCAGAGACGTGTCTCGGTCATGTCTACATTGTTCTCGAACCCGTAGGGTCCGCACGCTTAAGGTTTCGATGACAGTTATATTATGAGTTTATGAGTTTTGATGTACCGAAGGAGTTCGGTGTCCCGGATGAGATCGGGGACATGACGAGGAGTCTCGAAATGGTCGAGACGTAAAGATTGATATATTGGAAGCCTATGATTGGACATCGGAAGTGTTCCGGGTGAAATCGGGATTTTACCGGGTTACCGGGAGGGTTACCGGAACCCCCCGGGAGCCATATGGGCCATCATGGGCCTTAGTGGAAAGGAGAAAGGGGCAGCCCAAGGTGGCTGCGCCTCTTCCCCCTCCCCTAGTCCTATTAGGACTAGGAGAAGGTGGCCGGCCCCCCTCTCTCCCTTCCCCTCCGAGGAATCCTAGTTGGACTAGGATTGGGGGGAGGAATCCTACTCCCAGAGGGAGTAGGACTCTCCTGCGCCTCCCTCTATGGCCGGCCAGCCTCCCCCCCTCTACTCCTTTATATACGGAGGCAGGGGCACCTCTAAACACACAAGTTGACACAAGTTGATCCACGTGATCAATTCCTTAGCCGTGTGCGGTGCCCCCTGCCACCATATTCCTCGATAATACTGTAGCGGAGTTTAGGCGAAGCCCTGCTGCTATAGTTCATCAAGATCGTCACCACGCCGTCGTGCTGACGGAACTCTTCCCCGACACTTTGCTGGATCGGAGTCCGGGGATCGTCATCGAGCTGAACGTGTGCTCGAACTCAGAGGTGCCGTAGTTTCGGTACTTGATCGGTTGGATTGTGAAGACGTACGACTACTTCCTCTACGTCGTGTCACCGCTTCCGCAGTCGGTCTGCGTTGGGTACGTAGACAACACTCTCCTCTCGTTGCTATGCATCACATGATCCTGTGTGCGCGTAGGAAAATTTTGAAATTACTACGAAACCCAACAATATTTGATCAAATCCAACATAGTTCAACAAAGTCCAACATATCCATATATGCATGCATAACCAGAAACTAGTTTCCAACAACATATCCATGCATACATATTGAACATAATCAGAATAGTACACTTCATGGATCGAAGCTTCCTCATGTAAAGCAAATCTGCAAATTGGAAAGATGAAAGTTAGAAGAAGAAGATTAGTTAAAAGAAGAAGAAGAATAAGAAGAAGAGTAGTTAGAAGAAGAAGAAGAAGAAGAAGAAGAATTTTTTCTCTTTCTTTTTCTCCTCTCCTCTTCTTTATCTTCTTCTTCTTCTAACTAAGGTAGGTAAAAATGTCATTTTATTGCTAAGCTAGGTAAAAATGCTAAATGTAGGTCATTTTAGAGCTAAGGTAGGTAAATAGGTCATTTTGGAGCTTAGTAAGGTTATTATGTCATTTTCGAGGAAAATAAGCTAAGTCTATATCATTTTGGAGCTACCAAAGATTATCATGCCATTTTTTTACCTAAGTATGCTAAGTACGTCATAAATGAACTAAATAAGCTAAGTATAGATTATTTTTTTATCTAACTTAGGTAATTATGCCATTTAGGAGGAAAATAAGCTCAGTATCCATTTGTAAAGCAAAACACTAGAGAAAACTTACCCTCATCACAACAAATATGATGAACATCGCAACTAAGGTAACAATTGATCCAACGGCATAATGATACCAAGCCTCATTATCAATGGCATATTTTCTAATTTTCTTAAGCTTCAGGCGCATTGCATTCATCTTCATCTTGTGATCATCGATGGCATCGGCAACATACAACTCCAATGTCATCTTCTCTTCTTCAATTCTTTTAATTTTTTTATTTCAAATACTCTTTTTTTCAACTAAATTTAACTTCTTGACAAGAGGGTCCGTTTCAAATTCTGGTTCACATACCTCCAAGATTTAAATATCTCTATGTCAACTTGATGGCCATAATTTGCATAAATGCGAAATGCAACAAATACTTATGAAAGCGAATTTACCACATACGAATCATAAAGCGGGCGAGGGCCGACCGGGACGGAAATCAAGACCATGGCACTATGTATAAGAAACAATCATACAAAGTAAGAAAAATATAAATACCAGCTATATAAATCATACAATCATACAAATAACTATATAAATCAAGTACAACATAAAAATTTGAATACCTAATAATCATTATTGGTAATGACGTGCTCATCATCATCATTAATAAAAGCATCATCATCATCACTATCGGTAATGACGTGCTCATCATCATCATTAATAAATGCATCATCATGTGGAAGGCCACTGTCGGTGTCAAAACCGGCGGATCTCGGGTAGGGGGTCCCGAACTGTGCGTCTAGGCCGGATGGTAACAGGAGGCAAGGGACACGAAGTTTTACCCAGGTTCGGGCCCTCTCGATGGAGGTAAAACCCTACGTCCTGCTTCATTAATATTGATGATATGGGTAGTACAAGAGTAGATCTACCACGAGATCGGAGAGGCTAAACCCTAGAAGCTAGCCTATGGTATGATTGTTGTTGTGTATGTTGTCCTACGGACTAAAACCCTCCGGTTTATATAGACATAGGAGAGGGTTAGGGTTACAGAAAGTCGGTTACAATGGTAGGAGATCTACATATCCATATCGCCAAGCTTGCCTTCCATGCCAAGGAAAGTCCCTTCCGGACATGGGACAAAGTCTTCAATCTTGTATCTTCATAGTCCGGGAGTCCGGCCGAAGGTATAGTCCGGCTATCCGAACACCCCCTAATCCAGGACTCCCTCAGTAGCCCCTAAACCAGGCTTCAATGACGACGAGTCCGGCGCGCAGATTGTCTTTGGCATTGCAAGGTGGGTTCCTCCTCCAAGTACTTCATAGAAGATTTTGAACACAAAGATAGTGTCCGGCTCTGCAAAATAAGTTTCCACATATTGCCATGGAGCGAATAATATTTACACAAATCTAATCTGCTGACGTATTCCGTAGTGTAACACACCACGGCCAAGCCTTTATCTGAGTCGTTTTATTATACCACCTTAGCGCGTCATGCGAGGTGGTTTCCTTGGCATGTCTTGTTAAAGCCGAGATCGTGTCCCCTTATTCCGAGATTCTCATCAATACGGGTGTGGGTAACCCAACCGCTTCTAGGACTCCTAGATTATAGGCAAGTCCAAACGGACACGGAGAGGACGCTTGGTATTCACCCTCTTTATAAAGGGACAAGGCTTTTATTTTTCCCTTCCATGCTCAATCGAATCCTCCCCCCACCTCAAGCTCAAACGCCCAAAGTTCAGGTCAGGTGCTCCGAACCTTCAGTCATGTCTGGATCTAGCCTTCAAGGCCGATGGGTGCCTTCCTCCATCATGGAGGAAGACATCAAAATGTTGAGGGAGGCTAGATATCTGACTGCCGAGATCTTGCATCGGCTGCCACCCCGAGGGCAGGCCGTCCCCACCCCCGAACCCAACGAAAACGTCGTGTTCGTTTCCCACTTCCTCCGAGGTCTAGGCCTTGCTCTGGATCCTTTCGTCAGGGGTTTGATTTTTTATTATGGGCTAGACTTCCATGATCTAGCTCCGGACTCCTTTCTTCATATCACGACATTCGTTGTCGTGTGCGAGGCCTTCCTCTGGGTTACCCCTCACTTTGGCCTATGGCTCAAGACCTTTGAAGTAAAGCCGAAGATGATCGATTGGCAACATGCAGTGTGTGGAGTTGCCTCAATACGCAAGATGACGGGAGATCCGTGGCCCAAAGGTTCCATCCCAGAGGTGTCTGAATTGTGGCAACAAGAGTGGTTCTACATCACGGCTCCTAGAAGTGCCAAGTGGGAGGCCGCCCCTATTTTCCGCTCGGGCCCTCCACCACAACTGATGTCATGGATCAACAGAGGTCTGAGCTGGGGTCCAGCCAAGGACGTGCCTATACTGCAAAGCCGCATTCAAGATCTCTTCAATGGAGATTTCAATTTGGTTGCGGTAATACAAGTTATGCTGGTTCGTCAAGTCCAGCCTTGCAAACACCAGCCTCTTCGCCTATGGGAGTTCAATCCTGAGGGACCGCGTGTCATTCAAAATTTTCTCGGCCTCACGCACGAGGAGATGTACTTCGGACCTCAGGTGGAGTGTCCGGAAATCACCGAGGACGCGGGCCTGAGTAGTAACCGCGCCGCCAAACAGGTAAGGCATCTTCCGGCCGAACATATTATCTCTCCTTTGTTACGAAGTTATTTCTGAGAGTTTGCTTTTTGACCAGGACTGGCTAACAAAGGCGAAGTTGATTCGGTGTTCGGCCCCCCTCCCTGAGGGTTTGGAAAATCCGGTATTGGAAAAGATGCTCCAGACCGCACCTTGCCCGGAGCCCCTGAAGGAAGATACTGTGGAGGATAATGCGGGAGGACGCGGGCCCCCAATGCTTCCCATTCTAACCGAGGGAGCGAGTGTCTTCATGAAGGAAGACGACCAGAAAAGGAAAAGGAAAAGGACTGCGCCCGGGGATTCGGAAGCCGAAGCTTCCAAACGGGAGAAGAAGTCTCCCACAAAGGGTCCTACCTTGGGGGCGCTGTTGCCGCACAAAGTCCGCGGGGAGATCAATTCTCCCGCGAGTCTTAAGTGACCCGAAATACTTTAATAGTACAGATATCCCATCTTTTTCTTCTGAGAAAATAACCACCGCATATGTCTTTGCAGTTCGGGCCTTAGCCCCTCTCAAATGAGCTCATCTTCGGGGGATCTTCTTCCAGAGATGATGGAGAGCGAAACGCCTCATCTGGACTCCTCCGCTTGAGAAGCGGACGGCCGTGAAATGTCGTCGCGGAGGGCCTCTCCGAGTCCGGTGAGGCCAGAAGATAATCGCATTGACCCCCGAGGCTCCCAGTGTCCGGCTCCCGAAGAGAGCAGACAAAAGAGTCCGGCACCGTCTAGTGTGCGATCGGATGTTCTGAGGGAGTTGGTGGGGCGAGCGGCCATTTCAGATGAACACCGTGTGCTGATGAATATGGTGATCGAGAGAATATCGTCCGCCGAAAGCAGATTGCATGAAGCTTTTATGAGTCTACTGACAGGCTTTGAGGTACGTAAAAGAATGTATGATAGTCCTGCACATGCTAGGTGTGCCCTGTGTAGATAGTAGCCCCTGAGGCTCTGGTTGTCGTCGGAAACGACGACGAACAGAGGATCATATTCCCAGGTAATAACCATACTGCCTCTATGTGCAGGTGATGGAAGCTCTGGTGGCTAGCCGGACTAGCGAGTTTGCCCATTTAGAACAGCAGTTGGATGCGGCAGACGTCGACATCGAGCTTGTTAACAAAAGGCTCGATGAGGCACAGGGTAAGTGTCATTATCTGGTAAACGCCACATAGGAAGAGCAGCATGATGCCAGTATCTTTAATATGTTGTGACTGCAGATGGAGCTGCCACTGTTGACGCCTTGCGGGCAGAACTTGCCCGAGCCAAGGAACAAGCGAAGTTGGGTAATGCGGCTGCTTTGAAGGCGGCCCAAGAGTTGCAAGCCGAGAAGGACGCACATGGCGAGAGCAGAGACAAGATGGCCAAGATGGCCATAGAATTAAAAGCCGCCGCCGATCGTTGCCGGGTTCTTGAAAAGGAAAACCAAGCGAAGGCATCGGACGTTGAGAAGGCTACTGCGACGAAAAAGGACCTCCGCTCTGCTATGAGGGCAAAGAAGGAGGAGCTGCGGGAAGCCGGGGATATTGTAGCTGGGAAATCCTTTATGTTGCGGAGGAAGTTCGGAGATCCATGGTATGCCCCTCTGGATTGGCTGTGGAGTTCGGAGGATGTATATATGGATTTGGCGGCGAGCGCTGCCGATGCGGCCAAGTATTTCCAGGGTCAGACGGACCGTGAAGTAGACCAGCTGTTTTGGAGACAATTCAATTCTCCCGAGCGTCCGCTTTCATTGATTGACCAATTAGCCGAATGGGCCGAACTAAATAGGTTGTCCGGACTCTCTATGAGGTCTGTTGTGGATCAGCTATGGCCGGAAAGGTCAAAACTGAACAGCTATTTCAGCTTGGTGCAGCAGTTCCTTGACGTGGTGCCGCGCATTAATGCGATGAAGAGGTCGGCATGCATAGAGGGCGCACGGATGGCCTTTGCCCGTGTTAAAGCATACTGGGATGAGATGGATGCTACCATTGTTGCAGCGCGAGATTCGGCCATAGGTCGAAGGGCTGCTGAGCACTACTTTGAAGAAGTTCTTGAGGGTGCTCGTTTGATAGAGACCCAGTGCTCAAAAAATATTATGTTTGAGTGATATGTAATCTCATTGTAAGCGAAATGCTTTTATAAATTTTTATAAGGCTATTTTTATACTTTTGCCTGAAAGTAATATGATGCCTCCTGGGCGGCCGTTTATGTATACATGTGTATAACCTGAAAGATTGCAGCGGTCGGCTTCAACCCTCATGCATATAATGCGGAGGTGGTCGCAAAAACACGCGTTCACACTTAACCCGACGTCTTGGTCCTATTAAGGAGGTGATAGCGGAGCGAGCGAGGCAACCGGACTATAGTGCTTTAGCACTTTCACTTAGCCATAGGAGTTTGACAGTGGGGCTACTAAATAGCCCCTGGTGGCTCCGCACTTTCCCGATCCCGGGGTGCGTACATGCCTGGCCGCAAAACGGCCCTTTGTTAAGGCGGAGGAATTCTAACATTCCAATAGGTCATCGAGTGGTTGACCAGTCTCACGCTATATCATGATAGTCAGTTTTCGGCTTTCTCTACTGAGGTGCTCGTCCGGATGAAGCAGGGCACAATCGCAGTAGTTCTCCTGGTGCTACCTTAGCCGGTAAAGCGGAACGTAACGCTCCAAAACACAGGAGCCAGGCAAACCCAACATTTGACCAAAGACAATGATTTGGAGCTGATGCATATAGGGCCAAACTCGCGACGCCGAACACTCCCTAAGGTATTCGGTCTTTGTGGTATAAACTGGGCCTAAATAATGGCCTTTGTAAGAAGCCCCTTGTGTCCAGGTATGTGCATTGTTCTGGTGTGGCCACATGCCAAGACGTCAGCATCCTTCTCAACGGTCGATATGTATCAACAAGAGAAAGTAAAAAAAGGTTTACGGAGGGTCTTAATCTAAAAAGAATCCTTGGAGCGGGTCCCTGCTGCACGTCTGCGCCTATGTCTCCGTTGTGCCGTATCCTGGACGGGTGTAGCACGATGATCGTCTGTAAAAGAGAGGAATTTACGTGAAAAAGTTGTCATGTAAAAACATAGTTTGTTAAAGAAATCATCTATAGTTCAAGATGAGAAGAAATTGCCACTCGTTTGCGCGTGTTGAGCCCCTTGTATTGACGAATAGGGGTGTGACCATTTATTCGGTATAAGTAGCGGCGCCGGACTCGATTAGTTGTATCTGAGGTCTTGACGACCTATTGGATGCTTTCGCTTGTCGGGGCGCCTTTAGTGTGCGGCTGCCAAGGCAGCCTCACTCTCTTCGGCGCGCAGAGATCGCTTGATATTTCCGTGCACTGTAATGATGCCACATGGACCGTGCATCTTGAGTGTGAGAGAGGCGTAGTGTGGTATTGCATTAAAGCGAGCGAAAGCTTCGCGTCCGAGCAGTGCTTGATAGCCACTTTGAAACGGAGCGATGTGGAAAGTTAAATGCTCGCGACAAAAGTTATCGGGGGAGCCAAATATAACTTGTAGTAGGAGGGAGCCCGTACAACGAGCCCCTGGGCCTGGCGTTACTCCTTTAAAGGTAGTATTGCTATGGCAAATTTGTGTTGGGTCTAACCCCATCCCGTGGATTGTATCCTGATATATTAGGTTTAGGCTACTGCCTCCGTCCATCAAGACTCTTGTGAAGTGATATCCGCCAATCACTGGGTCTAATACCAGGGCAGCCCATCCTGCGTGTCGGATACTTGCTGAGTAATCGCGATGGTCGAAAGTGATTGGTTGAGATGACCAGTGGCAAAACTTCATGGTGACACGCACTTGGGTATATTTTCCTGGGAGTGCCGCGTTGTATTTTCCCTTGATTACGTGTAACACGTTTACTGTTTTGACTTCTGGTGGAAATTTCTTTTGTTCCCCCGTGTCTTGCTTGGGGGGCTCGTCCTCTTCTTCACTTGGTGTATCCTCCCCCTTGTGTACGGCGTTGAGCTTGCCGGACTGCTTGAAGACCCAACATTCTCTGTGGGTATGATTAGCAGGTTTACCAGGGGTACTATCAATCTGACATACTTGGTCCAGAATTTTGTCGAGGCTGGACAATTCATCCCTGGTGCCTTTAGGGGGTGGCTTTTGACCTAGCCGAGAGCTTTTGAAACCGGCATTTACTGTCGTGCCCTTCATGCTGTCTTCTTTATTTCGGCGTTTGTTATTGCTGTTGCGCCGTGATTTCCCGTTTCCATCTCTAACTTCAGATGTATTGGGGTCGCTGGTGCTACATCTGGCTAGCCAGCTGTCCTCACTCGCGCAAAAGCGAGTCATGAGGTTTGTTAATGCGGCCATCGTTCTCGGCTTATTTTGGCCGAGGTGTCTGGCGAGCCATTCGTCACGGACGCTATGCTTGAAAGCCGCCAAGGCTTTGGCGTCCGGACAGTCGACAATCTGGTTTGTTTTAGTAAGAAACCTGTTCCAAAGATTTCGGGCTGACTCTCCGGGTTGTCGAGTTATATGACTCAAATCGTCCGCATCCGGAGGTCGGGCATAAGTCCCTTGAAAATTTGCCCGAAAGGTGTCTTCGAGCTCTTCCCAACTTCCAATGGAGCTTTCGGGGAGGCCTTCGAGCCAGTGACGAGCTGGCCCTTTGAGCTTGAGGGGTAGGTACTTGATGGCATGGAGATCATCTCCTCGAGCCATATGGATATGCAGGATGTAGTCCTCAATCCAGACCCCAGGGTTTGTTGTTCCGTCTTATGCCTCTACATTTACGGGCTTGAATCCCTCTGGAAATTCGTGGTCCAGCTAGGTGTACCGCGTTGTTCGGATGTTTCTTGTGATGCATTGTATGCTGGGGCGCGCTTGCGTGGTCCATAGATGGATCTTGTTGCGCCGTCCTTTGGGTGCGAGCCCTCGCATGGGTCGCGTATTGTATTGTGAGCGGCGTTGTATGCCGCTCTATGTTGGTAGAGGGGTCATCTATCCGACCAGGTGGCTGCTTTGATATTTGGTTGTCGGGGTTCTGAGGCCTCCTCATCGAATTCGGGTAGCAGCTTCCGCTTTGGGTAGCTCTTGGAGGGGCAATTGTCGACGTATCTTGCTGCAGTGTTGAGTATTTTACTCCATCTGATTTGGAGTCTGTCTTGCGCGGCCTTGGGCCTTTGCTTATGCTTTTTCAAACTCCTCGCGATGGCAACAAGCCTTTTACGGTCAGTCTACTGCTCCGAGTGTCTATCCGGTGTTATGTCGTCCGGACCATTATCCTTGATAGGATTTGTTTGTTCGATTTGATTATCCGGATTGCCGTTGTCCGGCAGCGGTTCGCCCTGCTCTAGCGTTGGGTCTATGTGATCGCTATTTCTGTCGAGGCGGGATTTGGGGCGGCGCTTGCGTCGCTGCTTTGACTGCTTTTCGAGGGAACAAGCCTTCGGTGCGTCCTTCCGCTCCTCGTCGTCATCTTTTGGTGCGTCCACCATGTATACATCATATGACGAGGTGGCGTTCCAGGGCCCAATAGGCGCTGGTTCTTCATCATCTCCTTCATCAGCGTCCATACCGTCGATGTCTTCGGAGTCAAAGTCGAGCATGTCGGTTAAATCGTCGACAGTGGCTACAAAGTGGGTCGTGGGTGGGCTTTGAATTTGTTCATCGTCCGCATCCCAATCTCGCTGACCGTAGTCCGGCCAGGGCTCTCCTGACAAAGAGAGAGACTTTAGTGATTTTATAATATCGCCAAAGGGTGAGTGCTGGAAGATGTCCGCGGCAGTGAACTCCATGATCGGCGCCCAATTAGATTCGATCGGTAGAGGCGCGAATGGCTCGGAGTCCGGAGAGGAGTCCGGCTCCTTGGAATCATGAGTCTCACGGAGTGCGGGGCTCGTGTTCGGCTCGATCGCCGTTAGGATCGCAGCCCCCGAGGCAGCGTCCAACCACCCATCCTCGGTCGGCGCGGTTGGCTCCAAATTAAGGGTCGAAGCCGATGTGGGTGCGGCCTTCAGGGCACTGTTAGGCGGCAGAGCTAGATCATGCTCGTCATGGCAGTGCGGCGCGCTCGGCAGTGGCTCGAATCCGTCGAAGATCAAGTCCCCGCGGATGTCAGCCGTGTAGTTTAAACTTCCAAATCTTACCTGACGGCCAGGGGCATAGCTTTCGATCTGCTCTAGATGGCCAAGTGAATTGGCCCGCAGTGCAAAGCCGCCGAAGACAGAGATCTGTCCGGGGAGACAAGTTTCACCCTGGACCGCATCACTATCAATGATCGTAGGAGACATCAAGACTGATGGCGACGACACAGAGGAACTCTCAATGAAAGCACCAATGTCGGTGTCAAAACCGACGGATCTCGGGTAGGGGGTCCCGAACTGTGCGTCTAGGCCGGATGGTAACAGGAGGCAAGGGACACGAAGTTTTACCCAGGTTCAGGCCCTCTTGATGGAGGTAAAACCCTACGTCCTTCTTGATTAATATTGATGATATGTGTAGTACAAGAGTAGATCTACCACGAGATCGGAGAGGCTAAACCCTAGAAGCTAGCCTATGGTATGATTGTTGTTGTGTATGTTGTCCTACGGACTAAAACCCTCCGGTTTATATAGACACCGGAGAGGGTTAGGGTTACACAAAGTCGGTTACAATGGTAGGAGATCTACATATCCGTATCGCCAAGCTTGCCTTCCACGCCAAGGAAAGTCCCTTCCGGACACGGGACAAAGTCTTCAATCTTGTATCTTCATAGTCCAGGAGTCCGGCTAAAGGTATAGTCCAGCTATCCGAACACCCCCTAATCCAGGACTCCCTCAGCCACCTTTACGTAATCATTCAAGCATTGATAGGTCATCTGCAGCAGTAACTTCTTCTTGTTCCGGCTCAGGGGTGAAGTCGGATTCACTATCATTGTCTACTTCAATGTTCTGAGGTGGAGTCGAGCGGTTCTTGAAACGTTTTTTTGGAAAGACATGTTTCTTGGAAGAATTCTCCTTCGTTATATGTGTCCTGGTTAATGTGAGGTTCATAGTCCTTTTCATTGGGGGGGAGGTGGTCTAACACGTGGCGGCACTTCATAAACGACGTCCCAACCACTGAGATTTGGATCACTTTGACAGGACCACGGTAGATAGAAAACTTGGGTTGCCTGTTGAGTCGTAATATAGACATCGGGAACATCCAAATGGGTGTTTTGTTTGATTTCGACTAGCCCTATATGTTCATGAGTCATTCTAGTCTCCCTCGGCTGGAACCAATAACATCTGAAGACTACGACGTTTGGTGGGTTTTCACCATAGAATTCAACTTCATAAATTGCTCCAACTCTTCCATAATACTCGATACCTCCTTCACCGATAGCAAAGACACAACAATTTTTAGACTTTCGATCGGCCATAGATAGCTCTTTGCCATAGGTACGAAAGCGATACCCATTGATGTCATATTTGTCAAATGAACGAACCTTATAGTTAAAACCATTAGCTACTTATCTCAATTCAGCATACATAATCTCTGAATTAGCCTACAAGTTTAATACGAAAGGATTGTTGCATTAGTCGCAAATTAGCCAAAGAAAAGAAAGGGTCTAATGGAAATTACCATTTTTTGGAACCAAGAGATGAAACCGGGATATCCGGCTCCTTGTTCTGCCAGAAGCTCACACTCTTTGATGGAATCCTTTTGGATCACCGCTCCATATGAGAATATGGCGATGTATCGACTGCATCAAATATCCAGGAATAAGAGAAGTTCAAAGGAATTACAAGTTATGAAACAACGTACCGAGATCTTACTTGATGTACGGCCGCACTTCTGTTAGGTTGTTGAAGAGATACAACGAAATGTTCCGCCATTCTTCAACATCCAACCTTACTGGTTTCCAACCACTGGCTAGTGCGAGATTCCCTTTGAATAGGCTGAGGTTGGATTGACCCTTTTGAGGTTCGTCAGCATTGTGCCGAGGCTTCGGATTATGCAAATGATGATTTTTGGCTTCGTAGTGTGCTGTCACAAAGTTTGCCGCCTCCTCAGTGATGAATGCCTCCGCCAATGATGCTTCTATTCTATGTTTATTTTTACATTTTGCTCGAAGCGTCTTCTGCATCCTCTCATTTGAGTAGCACCAACGATTTTGCACGCCCCCCCCCCAATCGTGCCTCGGTCGGGAGATGCAAAATCAAGTGTTGCATTGGATTAAAGAAGCTTGGCGGAAAGATCTTCTCTAACTTGCAGATCAACTCCGGTGCCAACTGTTCCATTTCTTCTAGGAGGCCAGGCGATAGTTCTTTCACACAAAGAACACGGAAGAAATAGCTCAGCTCTGCCAGTACTAGCCATTCATCCTCAGGGATGAAGCCACGCAACATCACCAGCATTATCCGCTCAATCCATATGTTCCAATCATGACTTTTTAGACCAAATATTTTCAATTTTTGAAGACTCGCTCCCCTCTTCATATTTGCTGCATACCCATCGGGGAACATCAACTGCATTTTCACCCACAAAATAATTTGCTTCATAGCTGGCCTTCCAAGATTGAACCATGCCTTTCGCTTCGTCCAGTTGATCCCCTTTCCTTTTGGTTCTTTCATGTTTTGTAATGGTCTATCACATAGCTCCTCTTGATTGACTCTAGCCTTAATATTATCCTTTGATTTCCCCTGTATGCCGAACAATGTACCAAAAATGGCTTTGGCGATATTCTTTTCAGTGTGCATCACATCGATGTTGTGTGGGCAAAGGAGCTCTTTGAAGTAAGGCAGATCCCAGAAGCATGTCTTGTCAGTCCAGGCGTGTTCCTTATTATACCCCTTGAAATACCCTGGACGCTCTGGATCTAGCTCGAGAGCGTTTAACTGATCTAGGGTCAGTTGGCCTGTCAACGCAGGTGGTGCAGAGTGTTTGACAACTCTACCTTTGATGAAGTTCTTCTTGTCTTTCCTGAACTTATGGCCAGGATGTATAAACGGTCTATGCAAGTTGAAGCAACTATACTTGCGCCCTGCCGTCAGCCAACGAAACTCAAGAGCTCCCTTGCATGTGGGGCACGAGAACCTTCCATGCACACACCAGCCAACGAATAGCGCATACGCCGGCAAGTCATTTGTCGAGTACATGTACCAGGAACGCATTATGAAGTTCTGTTTGCTAAAGGCGTTGTATGTCTTGAACCCATTATCCCAAGCTTCTTACAATTTGTCCTTAAGAGGCTGCATGTACACATTCATATTCTTCCCCGGATAGCTGGGCCCTGGAATTATCAATGTCAAGAAAATATTCTTTCGTTGCATAATCTGCCCGATGGGGAGATTGAGTGGAATGACAAACACGGGCCAACAGCTGTATGGGGCTGCCATCTGACCAAACACACTAGACCCATCTGTGCTGATGGCGACTCAAGGATGCCTTGGATTTGCCGCTTTTTCCATATGTAATGCAACGAAGCGCTTCCACGCTTCACCATCCGATGTGTGCACCATCATCACATTCCATCTGCATCTAGTTCGGTTCTTTTGCCCGATTTGTGACATGTCATCTGTCTGGCCATCTCTTCGACCATGAAAAGACGTTGAAGTCTTGGTATGATTGGCATATACCGAAGAACAGTAACGGATATTTTGGTATGCGTCTTCTCACCCATACCGTTGTCTACCACAACATACCTGGAAGAATTGTAAATGGGACAATAGTTCAAGTCCTCATACTGAAGCCTAAATAAGACACATCCTTTCTCACAGGCATGTATCATCTTATAGGGCATCTTAAGAGCACAGAGGATTTTGTCTGACTGGTACAGGTTTGGAGGTAGCACATGACCTTTGGGTAGAAATCGTCCGAATACTGTCATCATCGCGTCGTAGCATTCTCTACCCAAGTTGAATTGAGCCTTCAAAGCCATTATTTGTGAGATGGCATCCAGCTGACAAAGCTCAAGGTGCTCGTGGAGAGGACGTTTTGAGGACTCCAACATTTCAGTGAAGGCCTTTGCAGATTCCTCCATCTCCTCGTCCGAGTCCCGAGCATCGTCAAAGTCTTGCACCATGTCTGCGGTCCTGGTACCATGCTCGTCGGTGCGATGACGAACCTCGGCTCTGGCACGTTGGGCAGACTCACCATGTAATGTCCAGACCGTGTAACCAGGCATAAAATCAAACTTCTGCAGGTCTTTACTCATTTGAAGCTCGTCCCTCTTTTATAGTTGTCGCAACGGGCACAGGGGCACCAGCTAAATTTCTAGCCATTTGCAAATGCGGGTCTAACAAACCCCGTTGTTTTTGTTAACCATTCCTCAGTCCAGACTTTCCGACTAGTGTAACCGGTGTACATCCATGCACGATCACTCATATTGACTTCCAACTGGACACACAAGGAATATATACATAATTAAGCAAACCATATCCATCAGTTAATGGAGTTTGTCAGTTTTATTACGTCCGTGCAACCTACATGCTAATAGGTAAAGATAGGTCCTAATCCCACCCGAGTATGTGTAGATCGGGTTTGTTTTCCCATACTCTGCTCCGGATCCGACGCAAAATTTTGGCAGCACCTCCCTGCTGTTCTCCTGATACACGTCTCGGCAATAAGCAGAGAGAATGTGTACCCGGAGAACAACAGGGAGGCACTGACGAAATTCTGCATCGGATCCGGAGCTGAGCATATGGGAAAACGAACCCAATCTACACATACTCGGGCTGTCCATGGATAACGTTGGACAATTCGAGATAATCATGATTATAAATATGCAAATGCATGCATATTTATAGATGTAACCCTTTCGAATGGGAGACGCATACTGGTTACGCATAATGATGATTGACACCTATAGCTAGCAAGTTTCATCGGGAGATGTCATTTGTGTTCACCAACGAACGCAGGGGCGGAGCTCGTCGAACACTAGACCCTCGCAGCGACGAAATAACTGCACATTTAAATCCAAAGATGAGTAACATAGCGACCCCCTAACCCGCTTGTCCCCGGGTAAACTAAATAGCAACTACCATCGATGCAAGTTACATGAGGTGGTCGGTGTTGAACACTAGATCCACATCCCATAAGTGAAGCCAGCGCCCGGCGTCCCGCAACAATAGTTCTGGTTGCCGATGACGGTCGAACACCTTGGCCAATTTGTCTGGCAGCCTCTGCGATGAGGATTAAACCCATGTTTTGAAATTTCAAACAACCAAACCGACTTGAGTCAGTTTGGGTGTTTCAAGTTTCAACACTTGCCTTTTAATCGTCATCGCAGAGGCTGCCAGACAAATTCGCAATGGTTTTCGACCGCCATTGACGCCAAGAACAGTTGCTTTCGGACGCCAGACATCGGCGTCACTTGTGGGACGTGGCTTAGTATTCGACACCGACGACCACATGTACCTCACACTGACGATACTTGCTATTTAGGGTTCCATCGACACCGAGGAACCCCGTAACCCGCTCGTCCCCGGGCGCCCTCTTTTCCTACTTCTTTTTTTCATCTTCAACTTCTACTTCTTTTTTTCATCATCTTCTTCTACTACTACTTATTGTTCTTTTTTCTTCTTCTTCTTCCTCTTCTTTTTTTTCTTTTTTTTTCATATTTCTTGATTATTCTTAAAAACAGGAAAGAAACTAAACAAAAGTATAAACTAAATGTAACCTCAAATAAACTAAATTATCCTAAACAAACCTAAACTAAATCTAAACAAACAGAAAAAACTCACCACGATGAAGGGCGGGGCGGCGGCAGGGCAGGGCCGGGCGGGGCGGCGGCAGGGCAGGGCCGGGCGGGGCGGCCGGGTGGTGCGGTGCAGCCGGATGGCGGCGCCTCGGGACGGGGGCGGGGTGGTGCGGGGCGGCCGGCGAGTCGGGACGGGGGCGGGGCGGGCGGGGCGTAGCGGCCGCAGATGGCGGCTCGTCTGGGCGGCGACGGCTCGGGACGAGCGGGGCGGGGCGACCGACGACGTGGGTGGCGTGGGGTAGGGGCGGCTCAGGGGCGGCCGGGCAGGCGGGGCGGCGTGGCCGGCGGCGGCAGCTCGGCTAGGCGGGGCGGGCGGCGGCAGGGGTGAGGGGTCGGTGCGGCTCGGGCAGGGAGAGAGAGGGAATTGACAGATCGGGCACGGGTGCAGCCCCTTATCTGCTAGGTCACAGCTCTTTGTCGTCTGCCAGCAGACGACAAAGAGCGTACCTAGCGGGGTGGGGCCGGGGGAAACGGGCAAACTAACGACCAACTCCTTTGTTGTCCATTGTTTCTTTGCCGTCAGCTAGCGGACGACAAAGAAGTGGCTGACAACAAAGAAGTGGATTCCAGTAGTGTTACTTTATGTTGTCAAATAATAAATTCCTCGGAAAGTGTTGGTATGGAAGTCACCCGTGGATACGATTAGCCATGGAAAGTGAAAGTATGGTGGAAAAAGGAATAAACTTTATTTTCTGTTTGGGAACCGCCTATGATATATCTAGCATGGAAAGTATTGGGAACTACTCGATCGTTTTCATTGACAGGAAAGGCATGCCACCCAAAATGTTTTATCTCTATCTTTTTTGCTTTGAGCTCTGGCACCTCTACAAATCCCAACTTCCCTCTGTGAAGGGCATTTCTTTTACTTTATGCAATTTTTATTTTTACTTGAGTCTCCATCTTTTCTTATAAAGCACAAACTAAGGGGCACTATGATCGTACTTGAGCATTGGGTGTATCTAATATGTGAGTGTGTTTCATGAATGGATCAATGATTGAGCATAATGGGCTAGGGATAACTTGCTTTAGCGTTGATATTTTGAAAGACATGGTTGCTTGTTGATATGCTTGAGTATTAAAGTCCTCATGTCAAAACTAGACTATTTCTTTGAACCATATAAAAGTCCAATTGTCCATGCAATAAAATAAAGAATGTGTGATGAACATGATAGGCAACATTCCACATCAAAAATTATGTGCTTATCATTTACCTACTCCAGGACAAGCAGGAATTAAGCTTGGGGATGCTTATATGTCTCCAACATATCTATAACTTTTTATTGTTCCATGTTGTTATATTATCATTCTTGGATGTTTTACAATCATTTTATAATCATTTTATATCATTTTTTGGGACTAACCTATTGACATAGTGCCCAGTGCCAGTTGTTGTTTTTTGCTTGTTTTTTACATCGCAGGAAATCAATATCAAACAGAGTCCAAATGCAACGAAACCTTTTGTGGAATTTTTATGGACTAGAAGACACCCAATGGGACGGAGAAGCACCTGTGGGTGCCCCGAGGGGGGCACAACCCACCAGGGGAAACGGAATTCCTCTTGTAGTGAAAATAAGATCGCTTCTATTAAGAATAGGTCGTCGTATTGATGACCAAGAAAAGTATGGAAAAGAAGCAATTGACTAATAAGGGGAACAAACCAATCGAATTCGATTGATTATGTCACTCCGCATTACTAGGAAAGGGCAGGCCATCTGATTGTGGGTGATAGGCAGAGCTAAACCTCAATTTCTGAGAAAGGCCATGTTAGGCTGTGTGGTAGGCGCCTTGGGCTACGTCAATTAAAGGGACTAAGAAATAAAATAGTATTCTCAAATTGGACTTATTAAATATCAGGGTAATGATATGGATTGTGAATGACTTACTTAATGCGCGCCTAGGCCCCAGGCGCGGCCAGGTAGGTTGTGCCCACCTCGGTGGCCTCCCGCGCCGCCTCTTTGCTCTATAAATACCCCACTATTCCATAAACCCTATGTGAGTCAAAGAAAATCAATTCTAGCCATCGCAAGTTCCAGAAACCACATATCCAATCTAAACACCATCACGGAGGGGTTCATCATCCCCATCGTTGCCTCTCCGATGATGCGTGAATAGTCTTTTGTA
This sequence comes from Triticum aestivum, assembly GCF_018294505.1. Classification (NCBI taxonomy): domain Eukaryota; kingdom Viridiplantae; phylum Streptophyta; class Magnoliopsida; order Poales; family Poaceae; genus Triticum; species Triticum aestivum. Next base: position 123,015,229 of record NC_057812.1, read on the forward strand.
GACCTACGGGGCCGTAGTTAGTAGCTAGATGGCTTCCTCTCTCTCTCTCTCTCTCTCTCTCTCTCTCTCTCTCTCTTGATTCTCAATACAATGGTCTCTTGGAGATCTATTTGATGTAACTCTTTTTTTGCAGTGTGTGTTTTGGGATCCGAAGAACTTTGAGTTCATGATCAGATCTATGTTTTTATCCATTAAAGTTATTTCAATCTTTTGATCTCTTATATGCATGATTACTTATAGCCTTGTATTTCTTCTTCGAATCTTTGGTTTAGTTAGGCCAACTAGATCGGTTTTCTTGCCATGGGAAGAGGTGCTTTGTAATGGGCTTGATCTTACGGTGCTTGATCCCAGTGACAGAAGGGGGACAAGATGGGGTCTATTTTTACATAAATAGATCTTGTCTACATCATGTCATCATTCTTATTGCATCACTCCGTTTCTCCATGAACTTAATACACTAGATGCATGCCGGATAGCAGTCGATGTGTGGAGTAATAGTAGTAGATGCAGGCAGGAGTTGGTCTACTAATCTTGGACGTGATGCCTATATAATGATTATTGCCTGCATATCATCATGATTATTTGAAGTTCTATCAATTGCCCAACAGTAATTTGTTTACCAACCGTTGCTATTTTTCTCGAGAGAAGCCACTAGTGAAACCTACAGCCCTCGGGTCTCTTCTTTATTATATTTGCCTTCGCGATCTAGTTTTATTTGCTTTTATTTCCAGATCTATTAATCCAAAAATCCAAAAATACCTTGCTGCAATTATTATTTATTTATTTTATCTCACGTTCCCGCGAGTTCTGTTTATCCAATCTACTACAATTTTACCTATCTTTTTACCCGTGAGGGATTGACAACCCGTCTCTTACGTCAGGTTGCAAGTATTTGTTCTTTGTGTGCAGGAGCTGTTTACGTGGTGTTGCATGGTTCTCGTACTGGTTCGATAACCTTGGTCTCATCACTAAGGGAAATACCTACCGTAGTTGTGCTGCATCATCCCTTCCTCTTTGGGGAAATACCAACATAGTTCAAGCCGCATCAATGCCCCTTAGGATGTGATTCTCCTCCTCGAGTTTATTATTTTGCTGCTTAAGATCCATTATTTCCTTGCAGAGTTTACCCGTGACGGCTAGGGCTCCAATCACCCATGGATGTTTCATAGCTGCAGGGGAAAAAGCAACACTCTTTTTCCTATTTTCATAAGAGAGAAATCTAGCATTGGGAGGGATGAAAGAATTCGGTATTGCTGAGCTCTGAAGTTCCTCCAGCATAGTCCAGGTTGAAGGAGAGAGGTAGCTTCTTGGTCCTCCTCCATGGCATCCACCCTTTTCAAGTCAGCCTCCATCTCTTCCTCCATTGATTGCCCGAAGTGGTTAGCTTCTATGAATGCTCTTGGGCCCGGTGTCGGGTGAGAGACATGACTCTCACCGACCGACTCTTGCGAAGACATCTTACTCTAAATCTGTTGCAAAAATAGCTCATAACAAAAACAGAAGATTTTGTCGTGGTACGATGGTCAAAACCTTCAGGAGATTTTGTAATGAATTTTTACCAACCAAAAGAAGTATTGTGCAAGAAAACAGAGTCCGGAGGGTACACGAGGTGGCAGCAAGGTACAGGGGCGCGCCCAGGGGGTTAGGGCGCGCCCCCTGCCTTGCTACTTCCTCGTGCACTCTTTGGACTACTGTTAGTTTTCCTAATTTTTTAAATATTCCAAAACAGAGAAAAATTGCCATTAGGACAGTTTTGGAGTCGGTTTACTTACCGTACCACATACCTATTCCTTTTTGGAGTCTGAGACGTTCTGGAAAGTATCCCTTATGTATTCCTCCGGTGTTATGGTATTAATAATATTTGTCTCAACATTTATGGGAGTACATGAGATATAATGTTTGATTCTTTCACCATTTACCACCTTCGGATTAGTGCCTTCGGCGTTGTTAATTTTGATGGCACCGGAACAATAGACCTCCTCGATAATTGAAGGACCTTCCCATTTAGAAGAAGCTTTCCTGCAAAAAATCTTAAACGAGAGTTGTATAGCAAGACATGGTCACCTACATTAAATTCACGCTTTTGTATTCTTTTGTCATGCCATCTTTTAACTGTTTCTTTAAATAACTTGGCATTCTCATAGGCTTGGGTTCTCCATTCATCAAGTGAGCTAATGTCAAATAACCTCTTTTCACTGGTGAGTTTGAAATCATAGTTGAGATCTTTGATTGCCCAATAAGCTTTATGTTCTAGTTCAAGAGGTAAGTGACATGCTTTTCCATAAACCATTTTATATGGAGACATACCCATAGGGTTCTTATAAGCAGTTCTATAATCCCACAATGCATCATCAAGTTTCTTAGACCAATTCTTTCTAGATCTATTAACAGTCTTTCGCAAGATTAATTTAATTTCTCTATTGCTCAATTCTACTTGACCACTAGACTGAGGATGATAAGGAGATGCAATTATATGGTTGACATCATACTTAGGAAGCAATTTACAGAAAGCACCATGAATAAAGTGTGAACCACCATTAGTCATCAAATATCTACGGACTCCAAACCTCAGAAAAATAACTTATTTAAGCATTTTAATAGAAGTGTTATGATCAGCACTACTAGTTGTAATAGCTTCTACCGACTTAGTAACGTAATCAATAGCAACTAAAATATGTGTATACCCATTAGAGGAAGGAAAAGGTCCCATATAATCAAAACCCCAAACATCAAATGGTTCAATAACAAGTGAATAATTCATAGGCAATTCCTGACGTCTACTAATATTACCAATTCTCCGGCATTCATCACAAGACAAGACATACGCTCCAGCATCCGTGAATAGAGTAGGCCAATAAAAACCAGATTGCAATACCTTGTGTGTAGTTCTATCTCCAGCATGGTGTCCTCCGCAAGCCTCGGAGTGGCACTTGCGTTGGATCTGTTCCTGTCCATGCTCAGGTACACAACATCTAATAACACCATCTACTCCTTCTTTATAAAGGTGTGGGTCATCCCAAAAGTAATGTCTGAAATCATAGAAAAACTTTTTGTTTTGCTGGTATGTGATATTAGGTGGTATAAATTTAGCAACAATGTAATTATCATAATCAGCATACCATGGAGTATTATGAGAAGCATTTATGACAGCTAATTTCTCATCAGGAGAACTATCATCGATAGGTAGTGGGTCATCAAGAACATTTTCTAACCTAGGCAAGTTGTCTGCAACGGGGTTCTCAGTTCCATTTCTATCAATAATATGCTAATCAAATTCTTGTAGCAAGAGCACCCATCTAATAAGTCTAGGTTTAGCATCCATCTTTTCCATAAGATATTTAATAGCAGCATGATCGGTGTGAACAGTTACTTTAGGATCAACAATATAAGATCTAAACTTATCACAAGCAAAAACAACTGCTAAAAATTCTTTTTTAGTAGTAACATAATTTCTATGGGCACTGTGCAGAGTTTTACTAGCATAATGAATAACATTCAAATTCTTATCAACTCTTTGTCCTATAACAGCACCAACAGCATAATCACTAGCATCACATATAATTTCAAAGGGTAGGTTCCAATCAGGGGGTTGAACAATAGGTGTAGAAATTAAGGTTTTCTTAAGTATTTCAAAGGCTTCTACACAATCATCATCAAAAACAAAAGGAACATCTTTTTGCAAGAGATTAGTGAGAGGCCTAGAATTTTTAGAGAAGTCTTTAATAAACCTCCTATAGAAACCAGCATGACCGAGGAAACTTCTTATACCTTTGATATCTTTAGGACATGGCATATTTTCAATAGCATCTACTTTTTCTTTATCAACTTCAATACCTCTTTTTGGAGATTTTATGTCCCAAGACAATACCTTCATGAACCATAAAGTGTCACTTCTCCCAATTCAAGACAAGATTAGTTTCTTCGCATTTCTGCAAAACTCGATCAAGGTTGCTTAAGCAATCATCAAAAGAAGTTCCGTAAACGGAGAAATCATCCATGAAAACCTCAACAATATTTTCACAAAAGTCAGAGAATATAGCCGTCATACATCTTTGAAAGGTAGCAGGTGCATTGCATAAATCAAGCAAAGTCCATACTTTGTTCTCATACATGGATCCCATCTCACATTTCATGGCCTCAAGCCATCTCGTGGGATCTGGGCTCATCATCGATTCCTCATAGTTCGTAGGCTTGTCATGGTCTAGTAACATGACTTCTAGAACAGGATTACTGTACCACTCTTGTCGTGGAATTGTCACGGCAGATGTCCTAGTGGAAGGACTTAGTCCTAGAGCCATTGCAACTAGGTTAGCTTAAAGGGGTTAAACGGGACAAAGGACACAGGGAGTTTATACTAGTTCGGCCCCTTGCGGTGAAGGTAAAGGCCTAATCCTGTTTGAGGTGGTATTGCTTGGATTTCGATTACCAGGGACCGAATACGCTTGACCTAGCTTTCAATATCTTATTTCTTGCCCTAAACCGCCGCTGGGTGATAACCCACAAGTATAGGGGATCACAACAGTTTTCGAAGGTAAAGTATTCAACCCAAATTTATTGATTCGACACAAGGGGAGCCAAAGAATACTCTCAAGTATTAGCAGTTGAGGTGTCAATTCAACCACATCTGGAAACTTAATATCTACAGCAAAGTATTTAGTAGCAAAGTAATATGATAGTAGTGGTAACGGTAGCAAAAGGTAACAGTAGTAAAAGTAATGTTTTTGGTATTTTGTAGTGATGATAGCAATAGCAACGGGAAAGTAAATAAGCGAAGAACAATATATGGAAAGCTCGTAGGCAATGGATCGGTGATGGAGAATTATGCCGGATGCGGTTCATCATGTAACAGTCATAACCTAGGGTGACACAGAACTAGCTCCAGTTCATCAATGTAATGTAGGCATGTATTTCGAATATAGTCATACGTGCTTATGGAAAAGAACTTGCATGACATTTTTTGTCCTACCCTCCCGTGGCAGCGGGGTCCTTACGGAAACTAAGGGATATTATGGCCTCCTTTTAATAGAGTACCAGAACAAAGCATTAACACATAGTGAATACATGAACTCCTCAAACTACAGTCATCACTAGTAAGTATCCCGATTATTGTCACTTCAGGGTTAACGGATCATAACACATAATAGGTGACTATAGACTTGCAAGATAGGATCAAGAACACTCATATATTGATGAAAACATAATATGTTCAGATCTGAAATCATGGCACTCGGGCCCTAATGACAAGCATTAAGCATAGCAAAGTCATAGCAACATCAATCTCAGAACATAGTGGATACTAGGGATCAAACCCTAACAAAACTAACTCGATTATATGATAGATCCCATCCAACCCATCACCGTCCAGCAAGCCTATGATGGAATTACTCACGCACGGCGGTGAGCATCATGAAATTGGTGATGGAGGATGGTTGGTGATGACGATGGCGACGGATTCCCCTCTCCGGAGCCCCGAACGGACTCCAGATCAGCCCTCCCAAGAGGTTTTAGGGCTTGGCGGCGGCTCTGTATCGTAAAACGCGATGAATTCTTCTCTCTGGTTTTTTCTCCCTGAAACACAATATATAGAGTTGGAGTTGGAGTCGGAGGAGCTCCAGGGGGCCCACGAGGTAGGGGGGCGCGCCCTAGGGGGAAGGCGCGCCCCCACCCTCATGGACAGGTGGTGGGCCCCCTGGCCTTCATCTTTTGCAGGTATTTTTTATATTTTCCAAAAATATGCTCCGTGAAGTTTCACGTCATTCCGAGAACATTTGTTTCTACACATAAATAACACCATGGTAATTCTGCTGAAAATAGTGTCAGTCCGGGTTAGTTCCATTGAAATCATGCAAGTTAGAGTCCAAAACAAGGGCAAAAGTGTTTGGAAAAGTAGATACGACGGAGACGTATCAATGGCCCCAATCTTAAACCTTTGCTTGTCCTCAAGCAATTCAGTTGACAAACTGAAAGTGATAAAGAAAAACTTTTACAAACTCTGTTTGCTCTTGTTGTTGTAAATATGTAAATCCAGCATTCAAGTTTTCAGCAAAGATTATAACTAACCACATTCGCAATAACTTTTAGGTCTCAAGTTTACTCATATCAATAGCATAATCAACTAGCGATCAATAATAATAAATCTCGGATGACAACACTTTCTCAAAACAATCATAATATGATATAACAAGATGGTATCTCGCTAGCCCTTTCTGAGACCGCAGAACATAAATGCAGAGCACCTTTAAAGATCAAGGACTGACTAGACATTGTAATTCATGGTAAAAGAGATCCAGTCGAGTCATACTCAATGTAAACTAACAATAATGAATGCAAATGACAGCGGTGCTCTCCAACTGGTGCTTTTTAATGAGAGGATGGTGACTCAGCATAAAAGTATATAGATAGGCTCTTCGTAGAGGGAAGCAGGGATTTGTAGAGGTGCTAGAGCTCGGTTTTGAAATAGAGGTGAATAATATTTTGTGCGGTATACTTTCATTGTCAACATAACAACCAAGAGATGGCAATATCTTCCATGCTACACACATTATAGGCGGTTCCCAAACAGAATGGTAAAGTTTATACTCCCCTTCACCAACAAGCATCAATCCATGGCTTGCTCGAAACAACGAGTGCCTCCAACTAACAAGAGTCCCAGGGGGAGTTTTGTTTGCAATTATTTTGATTTAGTTTGCATAAAGCATGGGACTGGGCATCCCGGTGACCAGCCATTTATCTCGTGAGTGAGGAGCGGAGTCCACTCTTGAGAATAACCCGCCTAACATGGAAGATACGGACAGCCCTAGTTGATACATGAGCTATTCGAGCATACAAAACAGGATATCTATTTGAAGGTTTAGAGTTTGGCACATACAAATTTACTTGGAACGGCAGGTAGATATCGTAGATAGGTAGGTATAGTGGACTCATATGGAATAACTTTGGGGTTTAAGGGATTGGATGCACAAACAGTATTCCCGCTTAGTACAGGTGAAGGCTAGCAAAAGACTGGGAAGCGACCAGCTAGAGAGTGACAACAGTCATGAACATGCATTAAAATTAATCAACACCGAATGCAAGCATGAGTAGGATATAATCCACCATGAACATAAATATCGTGAAGGCTATGTTGATTTTGTTTCAACTACATGCGTGAACATGCGCCAAGTCAAGTCACTTAAATCATTCAGAGGAGGATGCCACCCTATCATACCACCTCATAACCATTTCAATAGCATGTTGGCACGCAAGGTAAACCATTATAACTCATAGCTAATCAAGCATGGCACAAGAAACTATGATCTCTAGTTGTCATTGCAAACATGTTTATTCATAATAGGCTGTATCAAGAACGATGAACTAATCATATTTACAAAAACAAAAGAGGTCGAGTTCATACCAGCTTTTCTTATCTCAATCAGTCCATCATATATCGTCATAATTTCCTTTCACTTGCACGACCGAACGATGTGAATAATAATAATAGTGCACGTGCATTGGACTAAGCTGGAATCTGCAAACATTCAATAAACAGGAGAAGACAAGGCAATATGGGCTCTTTTGTAAGATCAACAATAATGTATATAAGAGCCACTTCAACAATTTAATTATGGTCTTCTCCTATCGACCCCCAAAGGAAAGAAAAGAAATAAAACTATTTACACGGGAGAGCTCCCAACAAGTAAAGGAAGAACAGGAAATATTTTTGTGTTTTCTTTTTAATTACTACTACAAGCATGGAAAGTAAACTAATAAAATCTACACCTATTTTTTTGGTTTTTCTTAAGGTTTATCAAACACACAAGAATAAAGCATAAAAAGGAAATTAAACTAGCATGGATGGTACAAATGAAAAAGTATGAGCACCGACATCTAGAAATGAGTGTGTGGACATAAATGTAATGTCGGTGGGAAATACGTACTCCCCCAAGCTTAGGATTTTGGCCTAAGTTGGCTATGGCCACGGCTGGCCTGGCGGATATCCATAATAATAGTTGGGGTCGTACTGCGATGAAGAAGAAGACTACGATTGCCACTGGCTGGCAATCATCTCCGGATCCCACTGGTAATTAGACTGTCGTGAAGGATCAACTTGTGGTTCCGGCTCTGGCTCCATGGCTGGTGCAGGGTTCCGGTAGGCGTGAATAGCCTCTAACGGAATAAGCTACTGGCTGCAGATAAATCAAACAAAGGAGCATGCAAGGTAATAGTCTCATGATGATGTTTATCAAAGAACAATTACTATTTAAGCTCTCCTTCCCTATTCTTAACAATAAAATCATGTGCAACCATACTTTTATAATCTAAATAAACACGAGGCAGCACTTTTTCTTCCTTCTCATAATGCCTAATAGGTATGTTAAAATGTGCAGCTAGGCGTGAAGCATAGATGCCTCCAAAGATGGGGCCCTTGGTATGATTCGGACTTAACCGTTTAGCAATAATGCCGCCCATAATAACAAAGTTATCGCCGTATAAACCATGGAGCAAAATAATAATATCAGGGACACTAAGTTTTCCACAGTTTCCGCGACCAATTAAACGACGACTAGCAATAATGCAAAGTAGCGTAAAATAGGAAAATGTACGCTAGTGATTTGTGCATTGGAAACCTTCCTTGTTTCCCCTACAGTGATAGTATCCATAAACCCATCCATATCCTCGTGATGTGATTCCTCTGTCTTGCCCTTGAAAGGGACTAAACACACCCGACAAAAATCATAAAGTGACATCTCCTTATGCTCATCATATAAATGAAACTCCACCATAGGTGGTGAGCTCCTAGAATGGAAATGAAAGTTTTGCACAAAAATATTTGTGAATAAGAGATACTGATCACGTTGGTCGTGGAGGAAAGCAGTGAGGCCAGCATTCTTAGCCAATTCAAGAAAATCTTCATAAATCCCGGCTGGTCTCAAGAAATCATCGGAAGGCCATTCACACGACCGAACCTCCGCGGTGCGAGGCAGATTATACTTAGGCTTCGGTGTCTTTTCCTTCGAGCTTCGGCTCGATGAGCCCCTCAAAAGTCTCTTCATTATTTTCTGAAAAATTCTAAAATTTTTAGTAACTTCAAAATAAAAGTTAACCAAACTCAATAATATTGATAGCAACTACTCCTACAAGTGCCTAGAGCCTATATCATGCATCAAAACTACTTGGAACCATACAAATTTGACATGCAAGCTCAAGAACAGGGTCACCTAAGCAACAAAAATTTGCGATGAATAAAGCACTAGAACAAAAACTAATTGGACCAATGGAGGAGTCACATACCAAGGAACAATCTCCCCAAGAGGTTTTGTGAGAGGTGCTTTGAGCAAGGAGATCGAAAATGGCAGCAAAATGAGCTTGGACTTGGGTTTGAGCTGGTTATTCGTGTTTGGGGGAGGAAGAAGGAGTGTGTGGGTGAAAGGATAAATGGAGGAGGGCCACCGTGAGCCCACGAGGCAGGGGCATGCCCAGGGGGTAGGGCGCGCCCTCCACCCTCGTGGGCAGGTGGTTGACCCCCCCTGTTGTGTTCTTAGTGCCAAATATTCTCAAATATTCCAGAAAAAGTCATATTTAAATTTCAGGGCATTTGGAGAACTTTTATTTTCAGGGTATTTTTATATTGCATGGATAATCAGATAACAGACAGAAAAATACTATTTTTATTTTATTTAATATAAATAACAGAAAGTAAAAAGAGGGTACAGAAGGTTGTGCCTTCTAGTTTCATCCATCTCATGATCATCAAAAGGAATCCACTAACAAGGTTGATCAAGTCTTGTTAACGAACTCATTCCGAATAACATGGAACCGGAGAAATTTCGAATAACACTATGTTACCTCAACGGGGATATGCACATCCCCAATAATAAGAATATCATATTTCTTCTTGACAGTAGGAAGAGGAAATTCAAAACCTCCAAATATAATTGATGGAATTTTTCCAATAGAGTTGATACTATGAACTTGAGGTTGTTTCCTCAAAAAGTGTACCATGTGCTCATTACCATTAACATGAAAAGTGACATTGCCTTTAGTGCAATCAATAACAGCCCCTGCAGTATTCAAAAAGGGTCTTCCAAGAATAATAGACATACTATCGTCCTCGAGAATATCAAGAATAACAAAGTTCGTTAAAATAGTAACGTTTGCAACTTCAACAGGCACATCCTCACAGATACCGACAGGTATAGCAGTTGATTTATCAGCCATTTGCAAAGATATTTCAGTAGGTGTCAACTTATTCAAATCTAGTCTACGATATAAAGAGAGAGGCATAACACTAACACTGGCTCCAAGATCACATAAAGCAGTTCTAACATAGTTTATTTTAATGGAGCATGGTATAGTGGGTACTCCTGGATCTCCAAGTTTCTTTGCTATTCCACCCTTAAAAGTATAATTAGCAAGCATGGTGGAAATTTCAGCTTCCGGTATCTTTCTTTTATTTGTAACAATATCTTTCATATACTTAGCATAAGGATTCATTTTAAGCATATCAGTTAATCGCATACGCAAAAAGATAGGTCTAATCATTTCAGGAAAGCGCTCAAAATCCTCATCATCCTTTTTCTTGGATGGTTTGGGAGGAAAAGGCACGGGTTTCTGAACCCATGGTTCTCTTTCTTTACAGTGTTTCCTTGCAACAAAAGCCTTCTTATCATAACGTTGATTCTTTGATTGTGGGTTATCAAGATCAACAGCAGGTTCAATTTCTATATCATTATCATTACTAGGTTGAGCATCATCATGAACATTATTATTAACATTATCGCTAGTTTCAGGTTCATTACCAGATTGAGTTTTAGCATCAGAGATAGAAATATCATTTGGATTCTCAGGTGTTTCAGTAATAGGTTCACTAGAAGCATGCAAACTCCTATCATTTTTCTTTTTCTCAGTAGGTTCAATTTCTATATCATTATCATTACTAGGTTGAGCATCATCATGAACATTATTATTAACATTACCGCTAGTTTAAGGTTCATTACCAGATTGAGTTTCAGCATCAGAGATAGAAATATCATTTGGATTCTCAGGTGTTTCAGTAATAGGTTCACTAGAAGCATGCAAACTCCTATCATTTTTATTTTTCTTCCTTTTAGAAGGACTAGGTGCATCTATATTATTTCTCTGACAATCTTGCTCAATTCTCTTAGGATGGCCTTCAGGATACAAAGGTTCCTGGGTCATTCTACCACCTCTAGTCATAACTCTAACAACATTATCATTATTCTTACTATTCAATTCATTGAGCAAATCATTTTGAGCTTTAAGTACTTGTTCTACTTGAGTGGTAACCATAGAAGCATGTTTACTAATAAGTTTAAGTTCACCTTTGACATTAGCCATATAATCACCCAAGTGTTCAAGCATATTTGAATTGTATTTCAATTGTCTACCAAAATAAGTATTAAAGTCTTCTTACTTAGCCATAAATTTATCATACTCATCTAAGCATGGGCTAGCAAACTTAGTAAATGGGATTTTAGCTTTATCATATCTATAGAGAGAATTTACCTTTACTACCTGTGTTGGGTTATCAAGACCATGAGTTTCTTCAATAGGTAAAGGATTAAGATCATATGTTTCTTCAACAGGCGGTAAATTAAGACCATGTATTTCTTCAATAGGAGGTAAATTCTTAACATCTTCAGCTTTAATACCTTTTTCTTTCATAGGTTTCTTTGCCTCTTGCATATCTTCAGGACTGAGAAATATAATACCCCTCTTCTTAGGAGTTGGTTTAGGAATAGGCTCAGGAATTGGCTCCGGAGGTGTCCAATTATTTTCATTTGTCAACATATTATTCAATAGAATTCCAGCTTCATCCGGTGTTCATTCCCTGAAAATAGAACCATCACAACTATCCAGGTAATCTCTGGAAGCATCGGTCAGTCCATTATAAAAGATATCAAGTATTTCATTTTTCTTAAGAGGATGATCAGGCAAAGCATTAAGTAATTGGAGAAGGCTCCCCCAAGCTTGTGGGAGACGCTCTTCTTCAATTTGCACAAAATTATATATATCCCTTAAAGTAGCTTGTTTCTTATGAGCAGGGAAATATTTAGTAGAGAAGTAATAAATCATATCCTAGGGACTACGCACACAACCATGACCAAGAGAATTAAACCATATCTTAGCGTCACCCTTTAATGAGAACGGAAATATTTTAAGGATATAAAAGTAACGAGTTCTCACATCATTAGTAAACAGGGTAGCTATATCATTTAATTTAGTAAGATGTGCCACAACAGTTTCAGATTCATAGCCATGAAAAGGATCAGATTCAACCAAAGTAATTATATCAGGATCAACAGAGAATTCATAATCCTTATCGGTAACACAGATAGGTGAAGTAGCAAAAGCAGGGTCAGGTTTCATCCTAGCATTTAGAGATTGCTTATTCCATTTAGCTAATAACCTCTTGAGTTCGTGTGTATCTTTGCAAGCTAAAATAGCTAAAGAAGCTTCTTTATCAAAAGCATAACCCTCAGGAATAACAGGCAAGTCTTCATCATCAATTTCATTAGTATTATCAGATTCAATATTTTCAATCTCTCTAGCCCTAGCAAGTTGTTCATCAAGAAATTCACCAAGTGGCACAGTAGTATCAAGCATAGAAGTAGTTTCATCATAAGTATCATGTATAGCAGAAGTGGCATCATCAATAACATGCGACATATCAGAACGAATAGCAAAAGCAGGTTTAGGTGTCGCAAGCTTACTCAAAACATAAGGTGAATCAAGTGCAGAGCTAGATGGCAGTTCCTTACTTCCCCTCGTAGTTGAGGGATAGATCTTGGTTCTTGGATCTTTCAAGTTCTTCATAATGATAAGCAGATATAAATCCCAAGTGACTCAAAGAATAGAGCTATGCTCCCCGGAAACGGCGCAAGAAAATAGTCTTGATAACCCACAAGTATAGGGGATCGCAATAGTTTTTGAAGTTAAAGTATTCAACCCAAATTTATTGATTCAACACAAGGGGAGCCAAAGAATACTCTCAAGTATTAACAGCTGAGTTGTCAATTCAACCACACCTGGAAACTTAATATCTGCAGCAAAGTATTTAGTAGCAAAGTAATATGATAGTAGTGGTAATGGTAGCAAAAGGTAACAGTAGTAAAAGTAATGTTTTTGGTATTTTGTAGTGATGATAGCAATAGCAACGGGATAGTAAATAAGCGAAGAACAATATATGGAAAGCTCGTAGGCAATGGATCGGTGATGGAGAATTATGCCGGATGCGGTTCATCATGTAACAGTCATAACCTAGGGTGACACAGAACTAGCTCCAGTTCATCAATGTAATGTAGGCATGTATTCCGAATATAGTCATACGTGCTTATGGAAAAAGAACTTGCATGACATCTTTTGTCCTACCCTCCCGTGGCAGCGGGGTCCTTACGGAAACTAAGGGATATTAAGGCCTCCTTTTAATAGAGTATCGGAACAAAACATTAACACATAGTGAATACATGAACTCCTCAAACTACGATCATCACCGGTAAGTATCCCGATTATTGTCACTTCGGGGTTAACGGATCATAACACATAATAGGTGACTATAAACTTGCAAGATAGGATCAAGAACACTCATATATTGATGAAAACATAATATGTTCAGATCTGAAATCATGGCACTCAGGCCCTAGTGACAAGCATTAAGCATAGCAAAGTCATAGCAACATCAATCTCAGAACATAGTGGATACTAGGGATCAAACCCTAACAAAACTAACTCGATTACATGATAGATCCCATCCAACCCATCACCATCCAGCAAGCCTACGATGGAATTACTCACGCACGGCGGTGAGCATCATGAAATTGGTGATAGAGGATGGTTGATGATGACGATGGCGACGGATTACCCTGTCCGGAGCGCCGAACAGACTCCAGATCAGCCCTCCTGAGAGGTTTTAGGGCTTGGCGGCAGCTCCGTATCATAAAACGTGATGAATTCTTCTGTCTGATTTTTTCCCCGAAACACAATATTTAGAGTTGGAGTCGCAGTCGGAGGAGCTCCAGGGGGCCCACGAGGTAGGGGGCGCCCCCCCACCCTCATGGACAGGTGGTGGGCCCCCTGGCCTTCATCTTTTGCAGGTATTTTTTATATTTTCCAAAAAGTTGCTCCGTGAAGTTTCAGGTCATTCCGAGAACGTTTGTTTTTGCACATAAATAAACCATGGTAATTCTGCCGAAAACAGCGTCAGTCCTGGTTAGTTCCATTCAAATCATGCAAGTTAGAGTCCAAAACAAGGGCAAAAGTGTTTGGAAAAGTAGATACGATGGAGACGTATCACTTGGTCGTCCCTTTATATACACAAGTTGACGCCCAGCGGCTCACGGAGTCCCGGCCGGCTCATACACAATGTGTCCGGCTCGGTGACTAACTACGCATGCCTTACAATACAAGTCATACATATATGGCAGTTTACACATGTAGGCCTCAAGTCGTCTTTGGGTTTTGGGCCTTCAGTAAGCCTGCTTCATGAACCGCCATCTTCAACATCTTCATGGGCTTTGTTATTATGAACCGCCAGTGGTATGTGAGGGAGTCTTGGACTAAGGGGTCCTCGGGCGTCCGACCTGTTATCTATGGGCCGGATTGATGGGTTGCGAAGATATGAAGACCGAAGACTGTACCCGTGTCCGAATGGGACTCTCCTTGGCGTGGAAGGCAAGCTTGGTGAACAACTATGAAGATTCCATCTTATGTAACTGCTACGTCTTGAGCTTGCATTGGTTTTCCCCGAAGAGGAAGGGATGATGCAGTAGAGTAGCGTAAGTATTTCCCTTAGTTTTTGAGAACCAGGGTATCAATCTAGTAGGAGGCCACGCTCAAGTCCCTTGGACCTGCACAAAACGATAGCTACTCGCAACCAACGCGATTAGGGGTTGTCAATCCCGTCACGGTCACTTACGAGAGTGAGATCTGATAGATATAATATTTTTGGTATTTTTGGTATAGAGATGCAAAGTAAAAAGTAAAGGCAAAGTAAAAAAGCAAAGCAAGATTAAAGTGATGGAGATTGATATGATGAGAATAGACCCGGGGGCCATAGGTTTCACTAGTGGCTTCTCTCAAGAGCATAAGTATTCTATGGTGGGTGAACAAATTACTGTTGAGCAATTGACAGAATTGAGCATAGTTATGAGAATATCTAGGAATGATCATGTATATAGGCATCACGTCCATGACAAGAAGACTGAAACGATTCTGCATCTACTACTATTACTTCACTCATCGACCGCTATCCATCATGCATCTAGAGTATTAAGTTAAAAATAGAGTAACGCCTTGAGCAAGATGACATGATGTAGAGAGATAAATTCATGCAATATGAAATAAACGCCATCTTGTTATCCTCGATGGCAACGATACAATACGTGCCTTGCTGCCCCTTCTGTCACTGGGTAAGGACACCGCAAGATCGAACCCAAAGCTAAACACTTCTCCCATGGCAAGAACTACCAATCTAGTTAGCCAAACCAAACGGATAATTCGAAGAGACTTGCAAAGATAACCAATCATACATAAAAGAATTCAGAGAAGATTCACATATTATTCATAGATAGACTTGATCATAAACCCACAATTCAACGGTCTCAACAAACACACCGCAAAAAGAAGATTACATTGAATAGATCTCCACAAGAGAGGGGAGAACTTTGTATTGAGATCCAAAAAGAGAGAAGAAGCCATCTAGCTACTAACTATGGACCCGAAGGTCTGAGGTAAACTACTCACACTTCATCGGAGGGGCTAGGATGATATAGAAGCCCTCCGTGATGATGGCCCTCTTTCGGCGGAGCTCCGGAACAGGCCCCAAGATGGGATCTCATGGATACAGAAAGTTGCGGCGGTGGAATTAGGTTTTTGGCTCCTGTTCTAATCGTTTGGGGGTACGTAGGTATATATAGGAGGAAGGAGTATGTCGGTGGAGCACCGAGGGGCCCACGAGGTAGGGGGCGCGCCCTAGGGGGGGCGCCCCCAACCCTCGTGACCTCCTCTTTGACTCCTTGGAGTAGGGTCCAAGTCTCCTGGATCACGTTCGATGAGAAAATCACGTTCCCAAAGATTTTATTCCATTTGATATTCTGTTTCTCCGAAACACTGAAATAGGCAAAAAACAGCAATTCTGGGCTGGGCCTCTAGTTAATAGGTTAGTCCCAAAAATAATATAAAAGTGGAAAATAAAGCCCAATATAGTCCAAAACAGTAGATAATATAGCATGGAGCAATCAAAAATTATAGATACGTTGGAGACGTATCAGGCATCCCCAAGCTTAATTCCTGCTCGTCCTCGAGTAGGTAAATGATAAAAAGAGAATTTTTGATGCGGAGTGCTACTTGACATAATTTCAACGCAAATCTTCTTAATTGTGGTATGAATATTCATATTAGAAAGATTCAAGACAAAAGTTTATATTGACATAAAAATAATAATACTTCAAGCATACTAACAAAGCAATTATGTCTTCTCAAAATAACATGGCCAAAGAAAGTTATCCCTACAAAATCATATAGTCTGGCTATGCTCCATCTTCACCACACAAAGTATTTAAATCATGCACAACCCTGATGACAAGCCAAGCAATTGTTTCATACTCTAACTTTTTCAAAACTTTTTCAATCTTCACGCAATACATGAGCGTGAGCCATGGATATAGCACTATAGGTGGAATAGAATGGTAGTTGTGGAGAACACAAAAAGGAGGGAAAGATAGTCTCACATCAACTAGGCGTATCAACGGGCTATGGAGATGCCCATCAATAGATATCAATGTGAGTGAGTAGGGATTGCCATGCAACGGATGCACTAGAGCTATAAATGTATGAAAGCTCAACAAAAGAAACTAGTGGGTGTGCATCCAACTTGCTTGCTCACGAAGACCTAGGGCAATTTGAGGAAGCCCATCATTGGAATATACAAGCCAAGTTCTACAATGTAAAATTCCCACTAGTATATGAAAGTGACAACATATGAGACTCTCTATATGAAGAACATGGTGCTACTTTGAAGCACAATATATGAGACTTGCTATACCATGGTGCTACTTTGAAGCACAAGTGTGGAAAAAAAGATAGTAGCATTGCCCCTTTTATTTATTTTCCTTTTTTGGGGCCTTCTTTTTTTCTTTGGCCTTTCTTTTTTTTGGGACAATGCTCTATTGAATGATGATCATCACACTTTTATTTATTTACAACTCAATGATTACAACTCGATTCTAAAACAAAGTATGACTCTATATGGATGCCTTCGGTGGTGTACCGAGATATGCAATGAATCAAGAGTGACAAGTATGAAGAAATTATGAACGGTGGCTTTGCCACAAATACTATGCCAACTACATGATCATGCTAAGCAATATGACAATGATGAATGTGTCATGATGAACTAGATGGTGGAAAGTTGCATGGCAATATATCTCACAATGGCTATGAAAATGCCATAATAGGTAGGTATGGTGGCTGTTTTGAGGAAGGTATATGGTAGGTGTATGATACCGGCGAAAGGTTCTGTCGGTACAGGTGTACTAGAATAGGGGTACCCTAGTACCCCGAACTTGTGCACGGGCAGTTGCGGCACCCTGCGGCAAGGCTTGCCGGGAGAACGCCAAGATCCTCCGTGGTTCCCTTGGAGCCATTCAAGAACAAAGTATTTAAGCTCAGGAGACAAGGCCCCGACAAGAGGAGCTTGCCGGGAAGGCCAACCAAGGCACTCCAAGGAACTTGCCGCGACGCGCCACGCGCTCCGGCAAGGCAACAAGGCCCCGGCAAGAGGAGCTTGCCAGGAAGACCAACCAAGGTACCTCGAGGCCCGGTGAGCGACAACCTTCCGGACCCGACAAGATAACAGCAGCGGCAAGGCGCTTGCCATGGTAGGCGGCCACTCTATGCCCACGCTCCAGCGCATCCACCAACGTGTCGCTCTGGGGGCCTCTCCAGGCACGCATGGCGGGAGGCTGTGCACAAGTTTTCCTAAACATGTTCGAGGAACCAACCATGCCAATCAGTTTTCCGTCGAACGACCCTGCTTTGTATGGAAAACCTGTGCGCGGAGGATCCAACTCATGGCTAGTTGCGCCCTTACTTTGTTTCGAGTCCGCTCAACAACTTAAGTGTGCTGCATCTAGTCGCGACAAGGTTTCTTGTCGGAAGCAGCGCCGCCAGCAGGCTGCTAATGTTCCGCACTCAGCGCTCGCGGCTCGGGTGCCTGCGCCGACAAGTTCCCTAGAAGCGTAGGGTAAAAACATATAAAGGAAGGAATCTAGTAGAGGAAATAACATAGCAATTGATAACAGAAATAAAGTTATATTACAAGATAACTTGTCGCAACTCTAACAGACTGTTTTCATAACATGATTAGCAGCGACAAGGGAAAAGAAGAAATGGGCGGCCTAGTCTACGTGGTCGCCCTCAACCCTCTTGATCTCGCTCACCTTGTCCACAATGGGTGCGACAAGGGCCTTGAGTGCGTCCCGATCGGCGTCTGGCGGCAAGGACTTGAGGACGTTGGTGAAGCTGAGGCCTGGATTGCGGAAGGCCACCTTCATCAGCACCTTCTGGAGAACCCCGACGCAGATTCTACGCGACTCGTCAGCCAGCTGCTTTGGGATCCTCTCTCGGAGCCGCTGGAGTGCCGTCGCCACGCCCTTGAAGAACAGGCTGAGCTTGGCGCTGGGTTGGAGATTCTCGTCGGAGGGATACCCAAAGTCCTCCATCCCTAGCTGCGCCAGCTCCTCGTCGATGACTGCGGCAATATTCACCAGACCCTCGGTCCAGTGCTCCATAGTATCTCTGAATGAGTTCTGGGTAACTGCGATGCTCTCCAGCAGCGCCTTGTCAGCCTTGACCTTCTCCGACAAGGTCTTCTCCCGCTCCTTGGCGTTGTCCAGCATCTGCGTCAGCGTGGCCAGCTTCAACTTCAGGTCTGCATTGGAATCCTTGGCAGCGCTGAGCTCCTTGGCCCTCTCAGCGAGAAGACCTTGCAGCTCACCGTGGGCGGCAGCATCCTTCTCACGCTCATGCTTGAGCGCGGCAAGCTCCTCGCCGCTCTTCCCGATGTTGGCCTCCAGCTGCGCCACCTTCTCCTCCAGCTCTTTCTTGGCGGCCTCTGCGATTGCGGCAGCGTCCTTTGCTTCCTTGAGCGCCCCGCCAAGTGCTTGCTCACGCTCGGCGAGCTCCTCCTCGTAGCTGTCGAGGTTGGCCTTCCACTGCACCAATTCGCCTTCTCGCGCGGACTGCCTTTGTTCCTCCTCAGCTTCGGCCTTCTTGAGAAGGAAGGCCGTGCGCTCCTCGGTGAGTCGCTCCCGCTCCTGTGCCAGGGACCGGAGAGCTTCTTGATTGTGACCCCGGAGCTCCTCCGCGCACTTCTCCATATCAACTCCTGCCTTCGCAACAAGCACTTCCCGGGAAGCCAGCTTGGCTTGCCATGCGCGGTAGAGTGACAGCAGCTTCCGCAGCAGTTGCTCCTCCTCAGGCTCGCCACTGCTGCTGCTGGGCGCGTCAACCAACGACAGTCCAGCGGAGTCGAGCACCTCCTCATCGAAAGTTTCCCCCTCGACCGGCGCCCTGGAGCTCGACGCCCAGGGTAGCTTGTAGAAGATATCGTCGCCGTCCTTCAAGTAGGCGCCGGGCTGGGGCTCCTCGGAGCCCGGCTCCGCAGCAGCCGCAGAGGGATCGGTGGTCGGCGCAGCGCCTAGCGCTCCTGCGGCCTCAGGGTCGTCAGTGCGATCGCCCGACCCCTCGCCGGCTTCTGCGGCAGCAGCCTTGGCGGCCTCCTCGCCGGCGGTCTCATCAGCACCGGCCCCTTCTTCGTTGGCGGCGGCGTCATCAGTGCTGCCATGCGTGCCTTCCTCGCCGGCGCCCTCTGTCTCCATTGGCTCAGCAGCAGATGGGTCTGAAGAACGAAGAAGGGAGAAAAATCAATCAAAAATCCAAGAGAAGAAAATCATAAGAAGAAGAACCCAAGGGAAAGTTTTTGGACAAGTGAATTACCTGTGCCAAGATCTGCAGTTGCGGTCTCGGCCGCCGCAGGATCGACGGTGCTGTCCCTTGCTGGAGAACTACCCCTTGCCGGAGAGTTCTCCCTTGCCGGAGAGCGCTCCCTTGCCGGGGACTCCTCCCTTGGCGGCGTAGTCGAAGCAGATGGCACTTCGGGACCAGCTTCCGGGCGCTCCTGATGTGGCTGCTCTGCTCCTACATAAATCAACA
The DNA here is from genome assembly GCF_018294505.1 of Triticum aestivum. Classification (NCBI taxonomy): domain Eukaryota; kingdom Viridiplantae; phylum Streptophyta; class Magnoliopsida; order Poales; family Poaceae; genus Triticum; species Triticum aestivum. The sequence goes on from NC_057812.1 coordinate 123,035,440, forward strand.
AGCAAGATATCAACAAAGGAAAAAGCACTCATGCGTGCCTGACAGCAGAAAGCTAACTATGAACTTACGCTGGGGGCTGTGCTGGGGGCTGCTTTGAGGAGTGGTTGCCGGGTCCATCAAGGTGGTCTCGGACCCACCCCCTGCTGACACGGTGGGGTCATCTTCGATGACAATCACCGCGGCCTTGGCCCTCTTCGCCGCTCTCTGGGCCAGCGTCCTGAAAAGAAAGGAGTCCAGATTGAAGCAAGTTAGATACAAGATAAAAACAGCAAAATTGAAGAACTACAAGAGCACCAAAGAAACTTACTCTTCTTCCTCCTCGTCAGAGCTGAGCGCGGGAAGATCGAAGTCCGGCTCCCCTCCGGTGCGGCGAGGTGGAGGAGTAGGATCCCTTGCCCGCTTGGCGGGGGCGGTGGCGGTGGCCCGGGAAGATCCCGCTCCAGTTGCCGCTGCTGCGTGAGGCGCTCCGGCAGCAACATTGCTTGCCGCGGTAGAGCGTGTCGCACGGCTCAGCGGCTGTTGACCTGGCTGCCGCCCCGCTACGTCCGCGGCCCTGTGAAGACGCCTTATTGGCGGGGCCGGGGGCTCCGCTTGCGTCAAGCTTTCTGAAGGCTCGGGCTCTTCCTCGCCGGCCTCGCTCGGCTCACCTTCAGAACCGACAGGCTCTTCCTCGCCAATGAACTCCGCGCGCTCGGCGAGGTTTGCCGCCTCTGCCGCCTCCGCCTCCTCCACAGTGAACCCAAACGCACCCGCGGCAGCTGTGGCCACAACCTCTTCCGCCCTAGTGGTGATGCGCTGCAGCTCCTCGTCAGTGGTGTCACGGGTGAGGCTCTTCTGCTCGTCAGCGTGGATCGGCACTTCTTCCAAGTTGTCGAAGAACGCTTGCACGACGTCATCTGCAGGCTCTTGCCAAGTTGGAACGATTCCGTGTGAATCGCACAACGGCATCATGGCGCGGATCCGGTCAAGCAAAGAATTATTGCACAATGGAACGACGCCCCTCGGCAGCGTGAATGGGTGCTGGTGATCGCGTTTGAACAACTCCAGGAGCATTGCATCCAGCTCCATGACGGTGAAGTTGTAGTTGAGGCCCAGCCGCAGCCTCATGATGTCCGCCGAGTTCTTGAATTCCCAGGCGGGCCTCCCCCTCTCCTGCAGGGGGGCGATGCGGCGGCGGAGGAAATCTGCGCCTACAATGCCTACAGTGTGCCCGGCAAGCCTGAGGCGAAGGATCCTAGTAATGGCGATCTTCAGCCTCTCGTTTTCCGGGGCCATGTTGCTCCAGTCATTGCCGCGCACTATTGGAGCTTGGCGCACGGCGGTGAAGGGCTGCGGATTCTCCTTGATGATCTAGCACCACTCCGCTCTCCACTCCTCCCACTTGCTGCGGAGCTCACCCTCCAAGTACGCCTCCTTCTTGCCGACTCTCGAGATCCAGGCGATCCCTCCGGCAAGCGGCTCTCCTCTCTCTACCCGAGGCATGAAGAAGTGGCGGAAAAGGGAAACATTGGGGTGGACTCCGACAAAGTTTTCGCACAAATGTGCGAAAACTGCCATGGTCAGAACGGCGTTGGGGGTGAAATCAAGGAGGCGGAGGCCGTAGGTGTTCATGATATCGCAGAAGAACTCCGAGAAGGGCGGGCAGAGCCCGCAATAGAAGAACAACGCGAAGAATGGATACCCGTTTGGAGCCAGTCCCGAAGCAGCGGCCGGGAGTACCCTCGTGCGCGGATGCGCCTGCGTCTCCGTCGCCCAAAAGATGTAGAAGTACTCCCTCAGCTCCTTCGCGCCGAGCTGGGGGAGAAGATCGCCCGCTCCTTCCGCAGCACCGCGAGCCGCTACGCCTCGGCCGACTTCACGCCCTTTCCCTTGTCGGCTTTCGGAGCCATGGCGGAGGTGGTGGGGGAGGTCGACGGCGTTGGTGATGCTGGTGGCAATGGGGGGCGGAGCGCTGCTCTCTCGGCTTCGAGAAGAAGGGGGGGAGTGGCGGAGGTTCGTGAAGATGGAGTAGTAGCAACCAGCAAGGGGGAACGAACTGCCCCTGTTTCCTCTGCTTATAAAGAGGGACGGGGCGGACGTTTCGCCCTTCCGAATAAAGAACCACCCACGATCTCTCCCACGATGCCGCATTCAACGCGTGCCATTAGGGGAGAGCGCGGTGGATACGGAGCGAGATTCGGCGTGGCCCAGTCCGCGTGTGCCCGTGCCCTGTCTTGGGCCTGGCCCAGCAGCGCTCGGCACCGTGTCTGGCCCAGGCCCGGGGGCTCCTGTCGGTGTACTAGAATAGGGGTACCCTTGTACCCCGAACTTGTGCATGGGCAGTTGCAGCACCCCGCGGCAAGGCTTGCCGGGAGAACGCCAAGATCTTCCATGGTTCCCTTGGAGCCATTCAAGAACAAAGTATTTAAACTCAGGAGACAAGGCCCCGGCAAGAGGAGCTTGCTGGGAAGGCCAACCAAGGCACTCCAAGGAACTTGCCGCGATGCGCCACACGCTCCGGCAAGGCAACAAGGCCCCGGCAAGAGGAGCTTGCCGGGAAGACCAACCAAGGTACCTTGAGGCCCGGTGAGCGACAAGCTTCCGGACCCGACAAGATAACAGTAGCGGCAAGGCTCTTGCCGCGGCAGGCGGCCACTCTGTGCCCATGCTCCAGCGCATCCACCAACGTGTCGCTCTGGGGGCCTCTCCAGGCACACATGGCGGGAGGCTGTGCAGCCAGCGGTGCGCAGTGGCATGCGAAGCTGACAAGATAGCCATCGTGGCGAACGGTGGCGCCCCTAACGGTCCTTTTTTGCACTGTTTGGGCGACTCAGATAGGCATTTAATGCCCTTGTCCCCTGCCGTCAGGGTTAGGTAGGGTGCACTGTACAAGTAACTGTACCAACCACCTCACTTTTTACATTTGTACCCTTCTGTGCGTTGCCACCTGTCGGTGACCCCTTTAGCGTATAAAAAGAGATCCATGCGCAACGTAGAGGGGGTTTGCGAGGTTCGACTGGTTCGGAACCCAGAAAAACACTACGATCTCTCTGGAGCAAGAACACCAGATAATCAAACAAGCAGCAATAGGAGTGTTATCTCTCCGAAGAGCTCCGAAGCTGGGTAAACTGCTCATGTGCTTCGCCTCGATCTGCTCTTCGTGTGATCTCCGCCCCCCGCCGAATCGAAAGGGGCTCGGTCCGCCGGCCCCATAGGTGTTCGTGGATCAGTTTCCCCGACAGGTGCGTGGTATTAGATAGGCTAGCAAAGGTGGAAGGGTGAGAGTGCGTATAATCCATGGACTCAACATTAGTCATAAAGAACTCATATACTTATTGCAAAAATCTAGAAGTTATCAAAGCAAAGTATTACGCGCATGCTCCTAGGGGGCAGATTGGTAGGAAAAGACCATCGCTCGTCCCCGACCGCCACTCATAAGGAAGACAATCAATAAATAAATCATGCTCCGACTTCATCACATAACGGTTCACCATACGTGCATGCTACGGGAATCACAAACTTTAACACAAGTATTCTTTAAATTCACAACTACTCAACTAGCATGACTTTAATATTATCACCTCCATATCTCAAAACAATTATCATGCTTCAATCTTTTCTTAGTATTCAACACACTCAAAAGAAAGTTTCACAAATCTTGAATACCAAGCATATTATTATTAAGCAAATTACCATGCTATTAAGAGACTCTCAAAATAATTTAAGTGAAGCATGAGAGATCAATAGTTTTTTAAAACAAATCCACCACCGTGCTCTAAAAGATCTAAGTGAAGTACATAGAGCAAAATTATAACGCTCAAAAGATATAAGTGAAGCACATAGAGAAAAACTACTTAGCTCAAAAGATATCACTGAAGCACATAGAGCAAAACTACTTAGCTCAAAAGATATAAGTGAAGCACATAGAGCAAAACTACTTAGCTCAAAAGATATAAGTGAAGCACATAGAGTATTCTATCAAATTTTAATTCATGTATGGCTCTCTCAAAAGGTGTGTACATCAAGGATGATTGTGGCATACTAAGACACAAAGACACAAATAATACAAGACGCTCCAGGCAAAACACATATCATGTTGGTGAATGAAAATATAGCTCCAAGTAAATTACCGATGGAAGTGGACGAAAGAGGGGATGCCTTCCGGGGCATCCCCAAGCTTTGACTTTTTGGTGTCCTTGGATTATCTTGGGGGTGCCATGGGCATTCCCAAGCTTAGTCTCTTGCCACTCCTTGTTCCATGATCCATCAAAAGAATTCACCCAAAACTTGAAAACTTCACAACACAAAACTCAAAATAGAAAACTCGTGAGCTCCATTAGCGAAAGAAAACAAAAGACCACTTCAAGGTACTGTAATGAACTCATTATTTATTTATATTGGTGTTAAACCTACTGTATTCCAACTTCTCTATGGATTATAAACTATTTTACTAGCCATAGATTCATCAAAATAAGCAAACAACACACGAAAAACAGAATTTGTCAAAAACAGAACAGTCTGTAGTAATCTGTAGCTAGCGCAAGATCTGGAACCCCAAAAATTCTAAAATAAATTGCTGGACGTGAGGAATTTATCTATTAATCATCTTCAAAAATAATTAACTAAATAGCACTCTTCAAATAAAAATGACAGCAGTTCTCCTGAGCGCTAAAGTCTCTGTTTTTTACAGCAAGTTCAACAAGACTTTCCCCAAGTCTTCCCAACGGTTCTACTTGGCACAAACACTAACTGAACACAAAAAAGACAACCAAAACAGAGGCTAAATAATTTATTTATTGCTAAACAGGAGCAAAAAGCAAGGAATAAAAATAAAATTGGGTTGCCTCCCAACAAGCGCTATCGTTTAACGCCCCTAGCTAGGCATAAAAGCGAGGATAGATCTAGGTATTGCCATCTTTGGTAGGCAATCCATAAGTGGCTCTCATGATAGTTTCATATGGTAATTTTATTTTATTTCTTGGAAAGTGTTCCATGCCTGTTTTTAATGGAAATTGAAATCTAATATCGCCTTCCTTCATATCAATAATCGCACCAACCGTTCTAAGGAAAGGTCTACCAAGAATAATAGGGCAAGAAGGATTGCAATCTATATCAAGAACAATGAAATATACGGGCACATAATTCCTACTTGCAACAATAAGAACATCATTAATTCTTCCCATAGGTTTCTTAATAGTGGAACCCGCAAGATGCAAGTTTAGAGAGCAATCATCAAAATCGCGGAAATCTAGTAAATCACACAAAGTTTTGGGAATAGTGGAGACACTAGCACCCAAATCACACAAAGCATAAAACTCATGATCTTTAATTTTAATTTCAATAGTTGGTTCCCACTCATCATAGAGTTTTCTAGGGATAGAAACTTTCAACTCAAGTTTTTCTTCATAAGATTGCATCAAGGCATCAACAATATGTTCGGTGAAGGCTTTATTTTGACTATAAGCATGTGGAGAATTTAGCACGGATTGCAACAAGGAAATACAATAAATTAAAGAGCAACTTTCATAATTAAATTCCTTGAAATCCAATATAGTGGGTTTAGCAACATCTAGATTTTTATTTCTTTCAATCCCACTTTCATCAATTTCATCATTAAGATCTAAATACTCCGAATTTTTAGAACGCCTTCTAGGTAAAGGAAGATCATATTCAGTTTCATCAAGATTCATATTGCAAAACAAAGCTTTAATAGGGGACACGTCAATAACTTTTAGATCTTCATCTTGATTTTCATAGGAATTGGAGGAACACACTTTAATAAAGGCATCTTTGGAAGCACGCATCCTAGCGCTTCTTTCCTTGCACTCATCAATGGAAATTCCCATGGCTTTGAGAGACTCATTGATATCATGTTTAGGAGGGATAGATCTAAGATTTAAAGAATCTACCTCAAGAGAAATTCTATCAACGTATCTAGCCAAATAATCAACTTTAAGCAATTTCTCCTCAAGCAAAGCATTAAAATTCTTTTGTGAATTCATAAACTCTTTAACACTATTCTCAAATTCAGAGGGCATCTTATTATAATTTCCAAAAGATTTGTTGTAGGAATTCCCATAATTATTAGAAGGATTACTAGGATATGGCCTAGGATTAAAATTCCCTCTATAAGCGTTGTTACCAAAATTATTCCTACCAACAAAATTCACAACCATAGATTCATTGTTATTCTCAATCAAAGTAGACAAAGGCATATCATTAGGATCAGAAGAAACACTCTTAGTAGCAAATAATTTCATAATTTCATCCATCTTTCCACTCAAAATATTGATTTCTTCTATCGCATGCACTTTTTTATTAGAAGATCTTTCAGTATGCCAATGAGAATAATTAACCATAATATTATCTAGGAGTTTAGTAGCATATCCTAAAGTGATTTCCATAAAAGTGCCTCCCGCGGCCGAATCTAAAAGATTTCTAGAAGCAAAATTCAATCTGGCATAAAAAATTTGTATGATCATCCACAAATTCAAACCGTGAGTAGGGCAATTACATATCATTAATTTCGTTCTCTCCCAAGCTTGTGCAACATGTTCATGATCAAGTTGTTTAAAGTTCATAATATTGTTTCTAAGAGAGATGATCTTAGCGGGAGGAAAATACTTAGAGATAAAAGCATCTTTGCACTTGTTCCATGAATCAATATTATTCTTAGGCAAAGACGAAAACCAAGCTTTAGCACGATCTCTAAGCGAAAAAGGAAATAGCTTCAATTTAATGACATCATTATCGGCATCTTTTTTCTTTTGCATATCACATAAATCAACGAAGCTATTCAGATGAGTAGCGGCATCTTCACTAGGAAGGCCGGCGAATTGATCTTTCATAACAAGATACAACAAAGCAGTATTAATTTCACAAGATTCAGCATCGGTAAGAGGAGCAATCGGAGTGCTAAGGAAATCATTATTATTGGTATTAGTGAAGTCACACAATTTAGTATTATCTTGAGCCATCGCAACAAACAAGCAATCTAACACACAAGCAAGCAAAAAAGCAAGCGGGCAAAAAGATGCAAATAGAGAGGGAGGATAGAGAGAGAGGGCGAATAAAACTGCAAGGGTGAAGTGGAGGAGAGGAAAATGAGAGGTAAATGGCAAATAATGTAATGCGAGAGATAGGGATTGTGATGGGTACTTGGTATGTTGACTTTTTGCGTAGAATCCCCGGCAACGGCGCCAGAAATCCTTCTTGCTACGTCTTGAGCTTGCGTTGGTTTTCCTTGAAGAGGAAGGGATGATGCAGCAGAGTAGCGTAAGTATTTCCCTCAGTTTTTGAGAACCAAGGTATCAATCCAGTAGGAGGCAATGCTCAAGTCCCTCGTATCTGCACAAAACGATAGCTACTTGCAACCAACGCGATTAGGGGTTGTCAATCCCTTCACGATCACTTACGAGAGTGAGATCTGAGAGATATAATATTTTTGGTATTTTTGGTATAAAGATGCAAAGTAAAAAGTAAAGGCAAAGTAAAAAAAGCAAAGCAAGATTAAAGTGATGGAGATTGATATGATGAGAATAGACCCGGGGGCCATAGGTTTCACTAGTGGCTTCTCTCAAGAGCATAACTATTCTACGGTGGGTGAACAAATTATTGTTGAGCAATTGACAGAATTGAGCATAGTTATGAGAATATCTAGGCATGATCATGTATATAGGCATCACGTCCGTGACAAGTAGACCGAAACGATTCTGCATCTACTACTATTACTCCACTCATCGACCGCTATCCAGCATGCATCTAGAGTATTAAGTTAAAAACATGATGTAGAGAAATAAATTCATGCAATATGAAATAAACCCCATCTTGTTATCCTCGATGGCAACGATACAATATGTGCCTTGTTGCCCCTTCTGTCACTGGGTAAGGACACCACAAGATCGAACCCAAAGCAAAACACTTCTCCCATGGCAAGAACTACCAATCTAGTTGGCCAAACCAAACTGATAATTCGAAGAGACTTGCAAAGATAACCCATCATACATAAAAGAATTCAGAGAAGATTCAAATATTATTCATAGATAAGTTGGATCATAAACCCACAATTCATCTGTCTCAACAAACACACCGCAAAAAGAAGATTACATCGAATAGATCTCCACGAGAGAGGGGGAGAACATTGTATTGAGATCCAAAAGGAGAGAAGAAGCCATCTAGCTACTAGCTATGGACCCGAAGGTCTGAAGTAAACTACTCACACTTCATCGGAAGGGCTATGGTGTTGATGTAGAAGCCCTCCGTGATGGATGCCCTCTCCGGTGGAGCTCCGGAACAGGCCCGAAGATGCGATCTCGTGGATACAGGAAGTTGCGGCAGTGGAATTAGGTTTTTGGCTCCCTCTGGTCTAATGGGGGTACGTAGGTATATATAGGAGGAAGGAGCATGTCGGTGGAGCTCTGAGGGGCCCACGAGGCAGGGGGGCGCGCCCTCCACCCTCGTGATCTCCCCGAAAACTTCTTGGAGTAGGGTCCAAGTCTCCTGGATCACGTTCGGTGAGAAGATCACGTTCCCGAAGGTTTCATTCCGTTTGGACTCCGTTTGATATTCTGTTTCCTCGAAATACTAAAATAGGCAAAAAACAGCAATTCTGGGCTGGGCCTCTGGTTAATAGGTTAGTCCCAAAAATAATATAAAAGTGGAAAATAAAGCCCAATATAGTCCGAAACAATAGATAAAGTAGCATGGAGCAATCAAAAATTATAGATACGTTGGAGACATATCACCCACAGGATATGCCGACTTACCAGGCACCACACCGTGAAAAACAGTGTTCGACGGCTTAAGATTTTTATCAGTTATTCCCATGCAACAGAAAGTGTCATAATAAAGGATATTGATGCTACTGCCTCCATCCATGAGAACCTTAGTGAATTTGTATACTCCAACATGAGGTGCCACCACCACAAGAGAGGGGGAGAACTTTGTATTGAGATCCAAAAAGAGAGAAGAAGCCATCTAGCTACTAACTATGGACTCGAAGGTCTGAGGTAAACTACTCACACTTCATCGGACGGGCTAGGATGATGTAGAAGCCCTCCGTGATGATGGCCCTCTTCCAGCAGAGCTCCGGAACAGGCCCCAAGATGGGATCTCGTGGATACAAAAAGTTGTGGCGGTGGAATTAGGTTTTTGGCTCCTGTTCTAATCGTTTGGGGGTACGTAGGTATATATAGGACGAAGGAGTACGTCGGTGGAGCACCGAGGGGCCCACGAGGCAAGGGGTGCACCCTAGGGGGGACGCGCCCTAGGGGGGGCGCCCCCACCCTCGTGACCTCCTCTTTGACTCCCTGGAGTAGGGTCCAAGTCTCCTGGATCACGTTCGGTGAGAAAATCATGTTCCCGAAGATTTTATTCCGTTTGGACTCTGTTTGATATTCTGTTTCTCCGAAACACTGAAATAGGCAAAAAACAGCAATTCTGGGCTAGGCCTCCGGTTAATAGGTTAGTCCCGAAAATAATATAAAAGTGGAAAATAAAGCCCAATATAGTCCAAAACAGTAGATAATATAGCATGGAGCAATCAAAAATTATAGATATGTTGGAGACGTATCAGTAACCGACTCTATGTAACCCTAGATCCCCCCGGTGTCTATATAAACCGGAGGGTGTAGCCGAAAAGGATATACTGAATACCTTAGTCATACAGACTAGACTTCTAGGGTTTAGCCATTACGATCTCGTGGTAGATCAACTCTTGTAATACTCATATTCATCAATATTAATCAAGCGGGACGTAGGGTATTACCTCCATCAAGAGGGCCCGGACCTGGGTAAAACTTTGTGTCCCCCGTCTCCTGTTACCATTAACCTTAGACGCACAGTTCGGGACCACCTACCCGAGATCCGCCGGTTTTGACACCGACATTGGTGCTTTCATTGAGAGTTCCTCTGTGTTGTCGCTGAAAGGTTCGATGGCCCCTTCAATAGTCAATAATGACGCTGTCTGCGGAGAAACTTTCCTCCCCGGGCAGATCTTCATGTTCGGCAGCTTCACACTGCGGGCCAACTCGTTTGGCCATTTGGAGCAGATCGAAAGCTACGCCCCCGGCCATCAGATCAGATTCGGGAGCTTGAACTACGTCACGGACATCCGTGGAGACTTGATCTTCGCCGGATTCGATACCGCGGGCTGCTCCCGGTCACCCCGATGATCATGACCTAAATCTGTCATCGGGACGCATCCAGGAGATCACTCCTATAACCACTCTGGCCCTAGAGCCGGAGCAGGCCGCGCCATCCGGAGACGGAAGCATTAACCCCACTTCGGAGGCCGCAGATTCCACGGCATTGGAGCCATACATGGACCTGGTCTCACACGAGGCCTATGCCACCGGAACAATGGACTCGTCTCCGGCCACAGGTTCCGAGCCGCGCGAGCCCGCGGACGCCGAGCTTGATCGTTTATCGATCTTCAAATTCAGCACCACAGACATCTTCTAGCACTCGCCTTTGGGTGATGTGCTGAATTAATTAAAAAACATGTCCTTGGCGGAGGACTCTCAACCGAACTTTATCTGGCTCGAACTAGGGGCTGACGATGGAGAACTTTAATTCCCACCCACCACCCACTTCATAGCCACAGTCGAGGATTCGACCGATACACTGGAATACAACTCCGAGAATATCGACGGCATGGACAATGATGGCGATGACAATGAATACCCCGTTGATACAACTAATGAACAAGACGAACGGGAAGATAGGCAGGCCACATACGAAGATTCGGAGGACGACAATTACCTTCCGCTCTCTGAGGATGAGGTGGGCCTCGGCATTGAAAATTTCATCGTGCCTGAGGAACCTCGTGAGCAGGAGCGCTTTAAGCGCCAACTAATAGCCACTGCAAGGAGCCTAAAAAAGAAGCAGCAGCAGCTTCAAGCTGACCAAGATCTGCTCAATGATAGATGGACCGAAGTCCTAGCCACCGAAGAATACGACCTTCATGGACAAGCCAAAAGCTACCCGAAGCATAGATTGCTATCCCAGAGGGACGATGAGGCGCTGGAGCCCGTACCATCATCGCATAATACGACAGGTAGACCACAACTGAGCCCAGGTAAAGTGCCAACTCAAGCTGAATACCAGACCGCCCTACCCCGCAGTAAAAGTAAGAACAAAACAGCTCGGGTTACACATACAACCATCAAAAAGACTCGGGTAGCAAAGCAGAACACTCAAGATCGATCTATAGATCGCGAGGACATACCTCAACACATGACGATGGCCACCTATTCGGACGTGACAAACCTAGCCACACCCGATCCAAAAACCGCAAATGGACTCTATCGGGGATACGCCGTAGTGTGGCCCAACATAGAGGCGCCGCACACCCTTCTTGCTTCACAAATGAAGTAATGGAGCACGAATTCCCAAACGGTTTCAAACCCATGAATATCGAGTCGTACAATGGAACAACGGATCCCGCGGTATGGATCAAGGACTTCCTCCTCCATATCCACATGGCCTGCGGAGACGACCTTCATGCCATCAAATACCTACCACTAAAACTCAAAGGACAGCTCGGTACTGGTTAAACAGTCTGCCGGAAAATTCTATCGGCAGCTGGGAGGATTTGGAGGACGCCTTTCGCAACAACTTCCAAGGAACATATGTCCGACAACCGGACGCCGATGACTTAAGTAATATTATCCAGCAGCCCGGAGAGTCAGCCAGGAAGCTCTGGACCAGGTTCCTAGTTAAAAAGAACCAAATCGTCGACTGTCCGGACGGAGGCCCTTGAGGCCTTTAAACATAGCGTCCGGGACGAATGGCTTGCACGCCACATCGGTCAAGAAGGACCTAGATCCATGACAGCCCTTACCGCTCTAATGACCCGCTTTTGCTCGGGAGAAGACAGCTGGATCGCTCGTAGAAGCAACAACGCCAGCGACTTGGGCACTTCCGAAATCCGAGACGGCAATGGCAAGCCACGACGGAGCATGCACAATAGTCGCAATGATAATGAAAGATCACGTGACATAGCGGTCAACGCCGGATTTAGAAATCCCAAGCCCGGTCAACGGAAAAAGCCATTAAAGGCAAACAGAGACGGACCATCCAAACTAGACAGGATATTGGACCGGCCCTGCCAGATTCATGGCCACCTCAATAAACTAGCTAATCACACCAACAGAAGTTGTTGGGTCCTCAAGAAGGCCGGCAAGCTCAACGCCGGACACAATGTAAATGGGCCACCAGGCAACAGGGACAATGGAGCGGCTCACCAGCTAAATGCCGGAGGGCGGAAGCAATTTACCCCTGAAGATCGATCCAATCCGGAACAGAAATAGCAGTTCGGCTTCCGCTGCCCATCTCGTACACCCGTTAAAACTATACCGCGCATACATAATTACGCACTCAAGATACCATGGGCATTGACGGAAGCACAATATGGACAAATATGCAGGCACTCCGATCACAATCTTTAACCGCTTTCCTATTTTCTTTTGTTTCATTATCTCCTAAAAGCAGGTGGCGTAAAGGGGAAGCACCTACGACCGACCCCATAGGAGTTCGGATCCGTACACTCACCTACGGGGCTACTCCCATCAAGGATTCCCCTCGCTAAGGACAGGCGACGCAGACGTCCGACAGGTGTTCCAAAATAACTTTTTGTAGACCGCAATCTCTTTCCGAGCCTGTAACATGCCTTTTTCCTCTGCCTTCGACCCATGGCATATCAAATTTCCGGGGTCGTGGCCTTTATGTATATCAAGTAACCATTGGCACATCACTCAGGTCCTAGTTCAAATTATCTGAATTAATCACTCGCGTCTTTTCACAAAATGAATATGTCTCCTATGGTTGTTTCATAGATATACCCCGGCTTAACTTGCCAGGGGCTCGGTATGGGAACAAATGAGTTGCCAACAAAGTCTGAACAGCTTTCACAGCGTACTTCGGCGTCGCAAGTTTGGCCTTATATGCATCAGCTCCGAATTATGTCTTGGGTCAATAGTTGGGTTGCCCGGCTCCTGTGCTTGCTATCCTACGTTCCGCTCTATCGGCTAGGGTAGTAAAGGGAGAACTACTACGATTGTGCTACCGGTTCACCCGGTGACGCACCTCAGTAGAGAAAGCCAAAAACTGACTGTCATGATGCGGCGAGAGCTGGTCAACCACTCAATGACTTTTCGGAATCTCTAGCGATTCCTCCGTGTCACACGAAGGACCTCTTTTCCAGTCAATTATGTAAACGCATCATATGAGTAAGCCGCATATATACCAGGGACTATGTCGTAGACCCACCATAAAACTCCTATGGCTAAGTGAAAGTGTTAACACCCTATAGTCTGGTTGCATGGTTCGCCGCATTGACACCTCCTTCACGGAACAAGACGTTGGGTCAAGAGTGATCAGATGCTTTTTTGAACACCCCTGTACTTCCTACAAGGGGGCTGAAGCCGACGACTAGAAAACTTTCAGATCATATTAAAACGGTCGCACAGGAGGACCACAAGCTTTCGAGCAACATATAGAAATAGATTTACTATAAAATTGTCTCGTACAATTCTCATACACTTTATTCGAACATTATGTCCTTCGAGCATTGACCCTCTATCCAGCAGTCGGCTACAAGGACGTCTTCAAAATAATGCTCCGGGACTTGGCGGTCCTTGCCCTTTGGTGGACTCTTCACCGCAACGTCGATGGCCTTCATATTCCCCCAGAATGTCTTGACTCGGGCAAAAGCCATCCGTGCACCCTCGATGCACACCGATTGCTTCACAGCATCGATACGTGGCACTGCGTCAACAAGCCGCTGCACCAAGCCAAAGTAACTGTTCGGGACAGAGTCAGTTGGCCATAACCAGATTATGACGTTCTTCATGGCAGCACTGGATATCCTATGAAGCTCGGCCCACTGGGACATCCGCTCATTCAGCAAAAGGGGGCGCTTCGAGGTGTCGAATTGTGACCAGAATAGCTTCTCCGTTGCATACCCGTCTCGCGCCTGATAATACTGCGCCGCATCGGCAGAACTCTTCGGCAAGTCTAAAAACTCGTCCGGAGAACTCCACGATTGGTTCAGCTGAGTATAGTTCGGATCGCCGAACTTAGCCTGTAGCAAAAATGGCTTACCAGCTGCAATCTCCTCAGCTTGCCGGATCTCCTCACGGTCTGCTCTAGATTCAGACCGCGCTTCTCTCGCCTCTCGTAGGGCCTTGTCATTTTCAGCCATTTTGGCTTCATTCTCCTTCTCCAGGAGTTCACACCGGCTAGCAGCACTTTTTAGCTCGAGCACCATCGTGGATATCTTCTCCTTGTCTTGACGCCGAGCAGCTCGTTTGGCTTTTAATTTAGCTGATGCCTTCTCGGTAGCCGCATTACTAAACCAGGCCTGCTCCTCGGCCCGGGCTAGCTCCGCCCAAAGAATTTCAACTGCAGCAGCACCATCTGCAGCCAGACACAACTTTCAGCGTCATGATTATATCACAAAAAAGTATGTGCATGCACTTTCTGAATACATACCTTGCGATTCGTCAAGACACATATTGATTAACGCAACGTCATCCCCGGCTACATCAAGCTTCCATTGCAGCTCGGCAATATCCGCAGTCTGGGTAGTAGCCAGGGGGAAGCAGCATGTGTTCAAAGTTAATCAGATTAGTCCTCGGATATTTCTTTCGATCCTCCGATTCGCTTCCTATGGGAAGTCAACTTGAGTCTCAGGGGCTACTGTCTATACACAGCTGTATTTTCTGAATAAAACACAATTCCACATATTACAGTATAAACCTCAAAGCCTCTCAGCAGACTCACAAAGGCCTCATCCAATACACTCTTTGCGGATAGGAGCTTTTTAACCACCGTATCCATCAAGGTACGATGTTCCTCCGAAACGGATGCCTGCCGCAGCATGTTCGTCAAGATATCCGGCACCTCTGGGTCTCCGGAGGCAGCCGCGGGAATATGGTCACCCTTTGAAGGGATCCGTTTTATTTGTATCCGGCTGCATTCCGAATTGTTAGGGATCTTCATTGTTGTTCCCCGGACTCTGGACCGCCAAAGTATCGCCTTCGTGTATCCCTTGCACCACTTGTTGGTCGGGGGAGACCCTCCGTGACGACACCTCAAGGTCGTCTGCCCTATTGGACAGAGAAGCCAGTGGGGGCATCTCGCTTTCCATCATCTCCGGGAGAAGGTCCCCAGGAGGGGGATTGTCGAAGGGGACTGCGCGCTAAGCTGCAAAAAAAATATATTCCAGGCATCATAAGAAAAGAACGGGATAGGTTTAAAATAGCCCTGTTCACTTACGATTTGGCCAGAGGCTCGTCCTCATCATGAGACTGCGCTTTGTCGTCCTCCAGGCCTGGGCCACCCTCCAGAGGCATCTTGCCTCGCTTAGGAGCCTACTTCTCCCAAGCTTCAGAGGCGGCCCTATTCTTCCTGGGAGGGAAGGAGATAGTAGCCCCCCCTTCACTTTTGTCTTCAGATGAGGGGATTTTTATTTCACCGGACACAAAGTCCGAGGTTCCCTGTTAATAGAGGCCATCCTTGGTCCTCTTGCCCTCCGCCTCATCCTCCTTCTCCGGCATCTGGTATGGTGCTGGGGCCAGCATCCTTGTTAGGACCGGATTCGCTGGACCCTCGGGTAGAGGGGCCGAACACATAATCAGTTCTGCCTTATTTATCCAGCCCTGGAAAAAGATAGCTTGCTTAGTATCATATTACTATATGCATGACCACAAAGTATTCGAAAGCCAAGTGCTTACCGAGGTATCCGGACAATTATAGTTAAGTCCAACGTCCTTAGCAGTATCCGGCCAATGTTTCCGCTTACCGAAAAATAGCTTCCACATCCCTTTGTGTGTGGCGCCGAAGAAGTGTTGGAGGGTCTGTGGTCCCTCTGGATTAAAATCCCACATACGGCGAGGCCTGCGCTGGCAGGGAAGGATTTGGTGAACTAACATCACTTGGATCACACTGACGAGATTGATATCTCTCTCAAGGAGGGTCCGGATGTGGCTTTGTAAGATCCTCACTTCATCCACTAAACCCCACTCTAGCCCCTTGTTGACCCATGACGTGAGTTGTAAGGGTGGGTCGGGACAGAAGGTGGGGGAAGCTACCCACTTAGCACTGCGGGACTTTGTAATATAAAACCACTCCTGCTGCTAGTAATTGGAAGCCTCGGAAAAAGAACCTTTTGGCCAGGGATTCTTGGTGAGTTGGCTGATTGTAGCACCACCGCACTCTGCATGTTCCCCGTCGACTACCTTCAGCTTCACACCAAAGGTTTTGAGCCATAAGCCGAACTGTGAGGGATTCGAAGGAAGGCCTCGCATGTAATGATAAACGCTGAGACATGGAGGATAGAGTCAGGGGCAAGATCATGAAAATCTAATCCGTAATAAAACATTAGCCCTCGGACATAAGGATGAAGAGCAAACCCTAACCCCCGAAGGAAGTGGGAGACGAATACCACCCTCTCGCTGGATCTGGGGTCGGGATAACTTGTCCTTGAGCAGGAAGACGGTGGTGGATCTCTGTGGTCAGATATCTGGCCGCCCGAAGCTTTGTGATATCCTCCTTTGTAACAGAGGAAGCCACCCATCAGCCTTGGGAGATGCATCCGGACATGATGGCAAGGCTGGAAGCAATGTAGTTGAACCTTGGGTGCTGGAACTCGGGGTTGGGGAGGCTTAGGAGAGGTTTGGCATAAAAAGACGACCCTTGGTTCCTTTATATACACCTCCGATTTTGAACGTCTCCTCCTAAGCCTAGGAATCTGCCTATTTCTGAGAAATCTTTCTCACAGGATGGTTGGGTTACCTACGCTCGTATTGATGAAAATCCAGTAATAAGGGGACATGATCTCTGCTTTGACAAGACGTGCTAATGACAACCGCGTCTCGAAACATGGGGCGAAAAACGGTTCGAAATTATGACTGGACAAGCGTGACGTGACATTACCAAAGTTGTCAGCAGATTGGACTCGTGTGTTATTATATTCTCTCTGCAGTTGTGTGCGGCGTGTGTTACAGGTCCGGACACGATCAATTCATCTGGAGACTATTCGGGAGTTTGGAAGGAGGATCCCGCCTTGCAATGCCGAAGACAACACTATGCGCCGGATACCTTGTCATTGAAGCCAGGTTCAGGGGCTACTGAAGGAGTCCTGGACTAAGGGGTCGTCGGGCGTCCGGCCTGTTATCTATGGGCCGGACTGATGGGCTACGAAGATATGAAGACCGAAGATTGTACCCGTGTCCGGATGGGACTCTCCTTGGCATGGAAGGCAAGCTTGGCAAACAACTATGAAGATTCCCTCTTATGTAACCGACTCTATGTAACCCTAGATCCCCCCGGTGTCTATATAAACCGGAGGGTGTAGTCCTGAAAGGATATACTCAATACCTTAGTCATACAGGCTAGACTTCTAGGGTTTAGCCATTATGATCTCGTGGTAGATCAACTCTTGTAATACTCATATTCATCAATATCAATCAAGCGGGACGTAGGGTATTACCTCCATCAAGAGGGCCCGAACCTGGGTAAAACTTCGTGTCCCCCATCTCCTGTTACCATCATGCTTAGACGCACAGTTCGGGACCCCCTACCCGAGATCCGCTGGTTTTGACACCGACAGTATGACCCGGACCCTCCTGGGCGGGTCATACACAATAGTTATGTCCCCAACATTAGGCCCCAGGTTGATGTGAACTTGTTCAAATCAATCTTCCAATACTTAGAAAAAATCCTTCTTTTTTTTCTATTGCAAGATCTTGTAACCCGCCATGACATCATCTCCTAGGATTACGGTAACTTGCTATGACATCACCTATCATTAATATTACGCAAGGCCCAAATCTTAATATATCCTCTTTTTAATGAGCTCCCAAAAATCGAGGCATCTGCGCTGTCGCATATCGATTTTTTGCCCTCCTCGATTCCCGTGCATGCCACTTATCCTTTCAACTTTATAAATAGGGCCAGGGGTCCCTTTCACTTTCCTCCTTGCCTTCTCGTCTCCATCTTCTTCCTCACGACGCTTCTGCGCCCGAGCTCCACCGCCGCCGTCGACCTTCACTGCTGCCTCGACCACGGCCGCTGCATCAACCTGAATTGACCTGAGTCCATCCGCGTGCCTTCGTTGTTCAACAGCTCTAGTGAGTTTCCCCATTCTTTTCACCACAGATCCCATTAGGGTTTCTGCAAGTTCGTCGTTGTTACTCTCGGCCCTTCTCTGTTCTTTGCTGCATTTTGAGATTTTGACCAAACTTTATACTCCTCCTGTGCGGAAACAGCTGTAGTACTCATTTTAGACATTAAAACATCTTCTCTGCATAAGAAATCCAATCTGGATACATGAACTGCTCAACTGCTGCGAGTTAGGTTTAGATATTTTCCATTTTTTTTGAAGTTCCGCAAATCCAAAATCAGAGCATCAATCTGTGAAATATGTTTTTCCAACACTTAGCAACTTTTCCTCTCTCAGATCTATAAATCAATAACTGTGTGGGCAGCTTAACTCAAAAATCATAACTCGCCAGGTACCATTAGTCCCCTTTTAAGCCGCCAATAGCTCATCTTTATAACTTCAATGCCATCCTCCGGTTTAACACCTTTGCATGCATGCTTCATTATTATTTTCCTTTAAACCAACAACCGGCTTAACCATATAATTTAAACGGGCATAGTTCTCCTTTCATATCGGCAAAAAATGGCTAAGACATACACTGCTTGTAACTGGGTCCGTTCCCGGGTCACTGAAGAAGACCTGAACAACTTCATTGCAACTGGCACCTTAGCCAAGAAAGAGGACATCCACTGGAGGGTCCCTGGCAAAGAAAATCCACCTAAGACCAAGGCCGGAGAAGTGATTGTTTTCACTGACCACATGATTTGGGGGTTTATCCCACCCGGCTCAAAGTTTTTCCGCGACGTACTTCATTTTTTCCAACTTCACCCTCAAGATATTGGGCCCAATTTTGTGTCCAATATTTGCAACTTCAAGTATTCTGCGAAGCTTATCTTCAAGAGGAGCCCACAGTTGAATTATTCAGAGAATTTTACTACTTAAGTCGTCAGACATACTTCACTGACAGGCCCAGCTTGGGACTCGGTGGGGTTTCAATTCAGAAGAGGAAAGAGGCCAGCTTTCCCTACGCCAAGCCGATGAGCCATCCCAAAGACTGGAACCAAACTTGGTTCTACTATCAAGATACATCTTCAGCAGAAGAAAATCCTCTGTCGGGTTACCACGACCACCGGCTTGGCAACACACATCCATTTCCCCCACGGATCAACGCGAAGGAGTGGGCCAAATATGCACCAGCTTTTTCAAAGCTTAGAGCCTTCATGGCTAATGGCCTAACCGACATCGACTTTGTTTGGCGCTGGGTATCATGAAGCATCTTGCCATTAAGCCGTCGACCCGGCTTAATGTGTGAATACATTGGCGATTTAAAAGATCCCCAGAGCCAATGCGACATTCAACCGTCTGACACGGAAATTAATGATGCCACCAAAGCATTGTTGAACGAATCTTTAGCAGATTGCAGTAAGACAGGACTTAGTCCTTTCTCTTCTTTCAACAAACCGCCAGCTGTAAGAATTGCATACCTACTATTTAATCACATTTGCATTAATACTGCCCACTTGTGACCTTTTGATGTTAATAGGCCAACTCTTGATTTTGGAAGAAGAAATCACAAGAAAAGCCGGCCAAATCGGCTTGTACCAAGACCAAGGTCACTAAGAGGCCTGCTAAGAATAGAACCGTCGAGCCCAGTGGGTTAAACTCAGATGATGATGAGTCGGAGGTAGAACTTGACTCTCTTGGCTCCATTTTTATACATCTCATTGACAATGATTGTTCTCAGGAAGAGGCCGGCGCCAGCCGTGCAGATGATGCAGAGGTAATTATTCTTTCCTCCGGCTCAGAACCTCTGCCAACACAGAAAACCCGACAAGCAAGACGGAAAGTAAGCTTTTCTCACCCTTTAGCTCACTTGGATCCCAACTTTCTTTTGAATAAACAGCAACACGAAGCTCGCCGTACAACTCGGAACAATGGAGGTGGATTTTTATCCTCCGGTTTACCGAACACCCCAGCACCTCGCAAACGTTGACAGGAGGTCTAAAAAATTTCTGACTTAGATTATCCAAAGGCTGGTGTTTACCGACAACCTCTTAATCCCTCCGATTCAAATTACCAGGGAACATCTCACTCCTCTAGCGACTCAACAGGGACTCATATCCCAGCCTTCAAACCGGTGCCACGGTAAGATTATCAAGCCTTTTTCTTTTTATATATTCAATTGTCATACTAATCTTGCCTTGTGTTTCATTTACAGAGCCATGGCAAAACCCAGCAAGAAGGCGAAAGTTACCAAAACTCCTGAGAACCCTTCTGAGTCGGAGCAGCAAACAGAAAAACCTCTCAAGCTCCTGAAGGCACAGTTGATGAACCGCCATTGGTTGATCACAATGTTGATGTTGACTCGATGAATGTTGATCTGGCCATCACCGATCCGCCAAGCCCCATCAAAACAGTAAGCCCTATTAAGCCGGCGGAATAAAAAGACGATGATGTTACCATCACTGGGCATGGCTATTCAGAGCCAGGCAAGCCCACTGTCCTATCCAAACACAGTGCTAAGGAAGAAATTTCTATTGCTGACAAGGGCAAGTGGTTAGTCAATTTGGGCAATTATGCTAGTTTCAGTGCCCAAGAAATTCACTCTGGGTATTTGATTCGTCTTTATACAAGCCGCGACTATGAAGCCAGCTTAGTAAACTTGATGAAGGAGCGCTATTAGGTAAACACTGCAACTCTTTTCCATATGAACATACTTCCATTAGCCGCCAAGTTTATTGGACATGATAGAATAGAATGTGCGCTAAACTTCAGTAACTGCATAGATCAGATCCAGTAGCCCCCAAGGGCCGGTTTATGCATTCAAGATAAAATGAGACTTAACAGTACTTCAACTTTGCTTGTGTAGCCCCCAAGGGTCGGTTTAATCTACCAAGATGAACTGGGACTTTAGATAATAAAGATTTAA
The DNA here is from genome assembly GCF_018294505.1 of Triticum aestivum. Taxonomy (NCBI): domain Eukaryota; kingdom Viridiplantae; phylum Streptophyta; class Magnoliopsida; order Poales; family Poaceae; genus Triticum; species Triticum aestivum. The sequence goes on from NC_057812.1 coordinate 123,056,454, forward strand.
TTTCCCATCTATAGCCCTCAAGGGCCGGCTTAATCTGTTAAGATAGGCCGGGTCTCAATACAATATATATCCCGAAATTTACTCACAGAGCCTCCATGACCCGGCTATAATCAGCATTTAACAATCAGATCATCATAAACTTGTCTTGGAAAAGAGCAATAGGCATTAGCCCCCAAGTGCCGAGGAAAATACTTGTATTATGCTTGGGACTTCAAAAAAGATCTTAAGAACAAATAGGCATTAGCCCCCAAGTTCCAAGGAAAATACTTGTATTATGCTTGGGACTTAAAATAAATTCCTTGCAATCTCATTTATTGTTTGTCTCTTGTAGGCCGAGCTTAGCAGCAAAGAATCACAAGTCGCCAAACTTCAAGAAAACATCAAGTCTCAGCAAGTAGAAACCACCAAGGTCAAAGATGAGCTCACCACTGCTTTAGTAGCAATGGAGAAGCTGGAAGAAGGCTTCAAAGCTGAACGGGTGAGTTGGGATACAGAGAGGTCATCCCTGTTGAAGAGGGCTGAGGATGCTGAAGTGGCCCTTAAGCCGGTAGCTGCAGAGCTTGACGGCTCAAAACAGCAAATCAATGCCATGACTGCTGCCATTTTTGGTAAATAACTTCCTCTTAATCTTTTTAGTGTATGTTAAGCAATGTGCTCCCGGCTTACAAACTTCCTTGGTGATACAGGCTCCAGAATTGCCCACCTTGGCTTAGACATGCGCAAAAAAATGAAATTCACCCACACGCTCATAGAGCAATTATATACTGGCGCACAACAGGTCATCTGCACAGCTGCTCACAACAAATAGCCTCCAACCCTCATCAAGGATATGTTGGAGAAACTATCTATGCTGCCTCCGCGTATCAAAGAATTGAAGAAATCAGCTGCTAGAGCCGGTGCACTTACAGCGCTAACCCGGGCCAAGGCATAGCTAGCTGATCTGGAACCGGCAGACTTGGCAAACGGCTGCCCAAGCATGAAAGAAGACGGGTCACCCTTCAGCGCAGAGGAATTCTCTGCCATTGCAAGGGAAATGCGTCCTCTGGCCAGTAAGGTGGCTAAAGACACTAATCTTTCACATTATCAGCTGGTTTACGACGCCGACAACAAGAAGGTCAAGGCGTCGACTCGCGATGCTCAGGATTTGACTCCTCCGATCCATAAGCACACTTTTGTCCCTAATGTTGACCCATCAACACTTATAAGTGATGAAGCTGTATTTAGAGCTTTGACCGGGATCAACTGGGAAACCACTGACTTCCATCCATTGGATGAAGACGAGCAGGATGAACCGGTGCTGGACGATCCACAACCGTCATCTCATCAAGGCCAAAATCCATAAGTTGCATGTCGGCTTAGCATTTGTTTTCTGTGAAGCTGCCAAAACAATTATTCTTTTAGGGCATCAAATGCCTTGTAATAGGCTAGTTAATCTCTTGATCTACCATGCCATCGTGCATGTTTTGTTTTGCATGACACTGTTGATCCGCCAGTTGAAGATCTGCCACTTTATGCTTATAATATCCTCAAGTATGTTGAGCAGATTTTATTTTCCTTGCACATACACAGATCACAAGTGCTCTGGCGGTTTACCCCAGAGCGGGTCATAATACCTTATATAAAAACCACTGTGACTAAAAACAGTCCATAATGAGGGCCGGTTTAATCATAACTTCTTATAAGCATAACAAAAATATCATACCTATGATATCTGCTCACACCGTTGGTTTATCATACCTATGCAGTAAGGGTTACAACCCAAAATATTGAGCGTACAATGCCCTGTTCAATTGATTTATACCGCCGGCTTACACCGCCATATGCAACAAGGGTTGATATCCCAAAACTTAGAGCCAGCGCTTCTAAGAATATAAAGTCATCATACACTGCGACTTATAGCCCAAAACCAGACCGGGTTAACAGACGCTGAATAGATTCATATATAAACCATAAGGCAATACGGCCCTCATCGGTTTTCCACCATGTATTTAGTATGGCACCAAAGATAAATCTCAAAAATATTCAAATCAAAAAAGAAATTAAAAGGCAAAATAAGGCTTTCATAGGCTGCCAAACCTTCAAGTCAAGTACTTTCAAAGGGCCGCACAGCCGCTGAGTTAAACCTTCACGCAACCTTATAAGCCAGGCCTCACATGATCAATCGTCATGTTAACTTTGACAAGTTCAGGTATGTATAAGATTGACTGTCAAAAGTACGGCGAGTCATTCCAGTCAATCTGGGCGAAGTGGTAGACTTAAAAGGCAGGATAACCCAGGTTTTTAGGTGAATACGCCTGGCTTCCAAGCCTATTACAAGGGTCATAAAAACTCTTGTCCGTTGAACAAAGAGCCCCCAAATAATATTTCATTCCAGGCATACAAGCCGGATCAATGGGGTAATCATAGCTATGCTCAATGAGTAGGAAGCCCCCAAGTATTTCGTAATCATGGTGTACAAGCCGGATCAACAGGGTAGTCATAGCTATGCTCGATGAGCAGGAAGCCCCCAAGTGATCATATGAAGTGACAATAAAGGCTCATTATTCCTAAAAATGAAACGACGGAGGCCCTGAATTTGTCAGGGATGTCGTCTTTATTATATTCATCATAATATATATACATTGTCAAAATATATACATCACAAGAGCCAGTGGCTCAGGTGTAATAAGGCCAAAGATGAGCAATATTCCACGGCCGACGGGTCTCCTCCTCCGACGTGCGTGAGTCCTTGTGGTCTTGAACATCGATAAGGTAGTATGACCCGTTGTTCAGATTTTTGCTGACCACAAAGGGTCCTTCCCAAGGTGGGGATAGCTTGTGCATATCAGTTTGATACTGGATAAGCCGGAGCACCAAGTCGCCTTCTTGAAAGGTTCTGGTTTTAACCCGGTGGCTGTGATAACAGCGCGGATCTTGCTGGTAAATCCCCGAACGAGCCACCGCAAGGTCATGCTCTTCATCCAACAAGTCAAGTGCATCCTGACGTGCTTTTTCATTATCAGTTTCAACATAAGCCGCCACACGAGGCGAATCGTGACGGATGTCACTGGGGAGAACCGCCGCTGCTCCGTAAACCATGAAGAAAGGCGTGTAACCCATTGATCTATTGGGGTGGTATTGATGCTCCATACCACGGAAGGTAACTCCTCCACCCAACAACACGGTGTCCTCTGCAAAGGGACCATAAGCCGGGGCTTGATGCCTTTCAAGATTTCTTGATTGGCCCTCTCAGCTTGACCATTGGACTGGGGGTGAGCCACTGATGATACATCCAGCCGAATATGCTCACGTTGACAAAACTCTTTCATAGCACCCTTGGACAGGTTAGTGCCATTATCAGTTATAATGCTGTGGGGGAAGCCAAAATGGAAAATCACCTTCATGATGAATTGAACCGCCATCGCCGCGTCACACTTACTAACCGGCTCTGCTTCAACCCACTTTGTAAATTTGTCGACCGACACCAAAAGGTGGGTCTTTTTATCCTTGAATCTTTTGAAGGTTCCAACCATATCAAGTCCCCGGTCTGTGAACGGACAAGCATTGGAATCATCTTCAATTCTTGAGCCGGCTCATGAGCTCGTCGTGGATTTTTTTGACAACCATCACATCTACTGACCAAATCCTCTGCATCTGCATGAGTCGTCCACCAATAAAATCCAAGACAAAAAGCCTTGGCTACAAGGGACTGCTACCTCTTGAGCACTTGCGTTGGTTTCCCTTGAAGAGGAAAGGGTGGTGCAGCAAAGTAGCGTAAGTATTTCCCTCCGTTTTTGAGAACCACGGTATCAATCTAGTAGGAGGCTACGCGCGAGTCCCTCGCACCTACACAAAACAAATAAATCCTCGCAACCAACGTGATAAGGGGTTGTCAATCCCTACATGGTCACTTAAGAGAGTGAGATCTGATAGATATGATAAGATGATATTTTTGGTATTTTATGATAAAGATGCAAAGTAAAATAAAAGGCAATGAAAATAACAAAGTGTTGGATGATTAATATGATGAAGATAGACCCGGGGGCCATAGGTTTCACTGGTGGCTTCTCTCAAGAGCATAAGTATTTTATAGTGGGTGAATGAATTACTGTTGAGCAACTAACATAATTGAGCATAGTTATGAGAATATCTAGGTACGATCATGTATATAGGCATCACGTCCAAGACAAGTAGAACGACTCCTGCCTGCATGTACTACTATTACTCCACACATCGACCGCTATCCAGCATGCATCTAGAGTATTAAGTTCATAAGAACAGAGTAACGCCTTAAGCAAGATGACATGATGTAGAGGGATAAATTCATGCAATATGATAAAAAAACCATCTTGTTATCCTTGATGGTAACAATACAATACGTGCCTTGCTGCCCCTACTATCACTGGGAAAGGACATCGCAAGATTGAACCCAAAGCTAAGCACTACTCCCATTGCAAGAAAGATCAATCTAGTAGGACAAACCAAACTGATAATTCGAAGAGACTTGCAAAGATAACCAATCATACATAAAAGAATTCAGAGAAGATTCAAATATTGTTCATAGATAAACTTGATCATAAACCCACAATTCATCGGTCTCAACAAACACACCGCAAAAGAAGATTACATCGAATAGATCTCCACAAGAGAGGGGAGAATTTTGTATTGAGATCCAAAAAGAGAGAAGAAGCCATCTAGCTAATAAGTATGGACCTGAAGGTCTGATGTAAACTACTCACACTTCATCGGAGAGGCTATGGTGTTGATGTAGAAGCCCTCCGTGATCGATGCCCCCTCCGGCGGAACTCCGGAACAGGCCCCAAGATAGGATCTCGTGGATACAGAAAGTTACGATGGTGGAATTAGGGTTTTGGCTCTGTATTTGATCATTTGGGGGTACGTAGGTATATATAGGAGGAAGGAGTACGTCGGTGGAGCAACAGGGTTCCATGAGGGTGGAGGGCGCGCTTGGGTGGGGGGGGGGGGGTAGGCGCGCCCCCTACCTCGTGGCCTCCCTGTTGGTTGCTTGACGTAGGGTCCAAGTCTGCTGGATCTTGTTCATTCCAAAAATCACGCTCCCGAAGGTTTTATTCCGTTTCGACTCCGTTTGATATTCCTTTTCTTCAAAACCCTAAAATAGGCAAAAAAAACAGCAATTCTGGGCTGGGCCTCCGGTTAATAGGTTAGTCCCAAAAATAATATAAAAGTGGATAATAAATCCCAATAATGTCCAAAAGAGAAGATAATATAGCATGGAGCAATCAAAAATTATAGATACGTTGGAGACGTATCAAGCATCCCCAAGCTTAATTCCTGCTCGTCCTCGAGTAGGTAAATGATAAAAACAGAATTTTTGATGTGAAATGCTACTAGGCATAATTTCAATGTAATTCTTCTTAATTGTGGTATGAATATTCAGATCCGAAAGATTTAAGATAAAAGTTTAATATTGACATAAAAATAATAATACTTCAAGCATACTAACTAAGCAATTATGTCTTCTCACAATAGCATGGCCAAAGAAAGTTATCCCTACAAAATCATATAGTCTGGCTATGCTCTATCTTCACCACACAAAGTATTTAAATCATGCACAACCCCGATGACAAGCCAAGCAATTGTTTCATACTTTTAATGTTCTCAAACTTTTTCAATTTTCACGCAATACATGAGTGTGAGCCATGGACATAGCACTATAGGTGGAATAGAATGGTGGTTGTGGAGAAGACAAAAAGGGAGAAGATAGTCTCACATCAACTAGGCGTATCAACGGGATATGGAGATGCCCATCAATAGATATCAATGTGAGTGAGTAGGGATTGCCATGCAACGGATGCACTAGAGCTATAAGTATATGAAAGCTCAAAAAGAAACTAAGTGGGTGTGCATCCAACTTGCTTGCTCACGAAGACCTAGGGCATTTTGAGGAAGCCCATCATTGGAATATGCAAGCCAAGTTTTATAATGAAAAATTCCCACTAGTATATGAAAGTGATAACATAGGAGACTCTCTATCATGAAGATCATGGTGCTACTTTGAAACACAAGTGTGGTAAAACGATAGTAGCATTGTCCCTTATCTCTTTTTCTCTCATTTTTTTATTTGGGCCTTTTCTCTTCTTTTTTTATGGCCTCTTTTATTTTTTTATTTTTTGTCTGGAGTCTCATCCCGACTTGTGGGGGAATCATAGTCTCCATCATCCTTTCCTCACTGGGACAATGCTCTAATAATGATGATCATCACACTTTTATTTTATTACAACTCAAGAATTGCAACTCGATACTTAGAACAAGATATGACTCTATATGAATGCCTCCGGCGGTGTACCGGGATATGAAATGTCTCATGAGTGACATGTATGAAAGAATTATGAATGGTGGCTTTGACACAAATACGATGTCAACTACATGATCATGCAAAGCAATATGACAATGATGGAGTGTGTCATAATAAACGGAATGGTGGAAAGTTGCATGGCAATATATCTCGGAATGGCTATGGAAATGCCATGATAGGTAGGTATGGTGGCTGTTTTGAGGAAGGTATATGGTGGGTGTATGATACCGGCGAAGGGTGCACGGTATTAGATAGGCTAGCAATGGTGGAAGGGTGAGAGTGCGTATAATCCATGGACTCAGCATTAGTCATAAAGAACTCACATACTTATTGCAAAATTTACAAGTTATCAAAGAAAAGTATTACGCGCATGCTCCTAGGGGGGTAGATTGGTAGGAAAAGACCATCGCTCGTCCCCGACCGCCACTCATAAAGAAGACAATCAATAAATAAATCATGCTCCGACTTCATCACATAACGGTTCACCATACGTGCATGCTACGGGAATCACAAACTTCAACACAAGCATTTCTGAAATTCACAATTACTCAACTAGCACAACTCTAATATCACCATCTCCATATCTCAAAACAATTATCAAGTTTCAAACTTCTCTTAGTATTCAACACACTCATAAGAAAGTTTTTACTAATCTTGTATACCTAGCATATTAGGATTATTTAAGCAAATTACCATGCTATTTAAGACTCTTAAAATAATCTAAGTGAAGCATGAGAGATCAATAGTTTCTATAAAACATATCCACCACTGTGCTCTAAAAGATATAAGTGAATCACTAGAGCAAAAACTATGTAACTCAAAAGATATAAGTGAAGCACATAGAGTATTCTAATAATTTACGAATCATGTGTGTCTCTCTCAAAAAGGTGTGTGCAGCAAGGATGATTGTGGAAAACTAACAAATAAAGACTCAGACAATACAATAATCTCCAAGCAAAAACACATATCATGTGGTAAATAAAAATATAGCTCCAAGTAAAGTTACCGATAGAAGTAGACGAAAGAGGGGATGCCTTCCGGGGCATCCCCAAGCTTTGGCTTTTTGGTGTCCTTAGATTATCTTGGGGGTGACATGGGCATCCCCAATCTTAGGCTCTTGACACTCCTTGTTCCATAATCCATCAAATCCTTACCCAAAACTTGAAAACTTCACAACACACAACTTAAAGTAGAAAATCTCGTGAGCTCCATTAGCGAAAGAAAACAAAACACCACTTCAAGGTACTGTAATGAACTCATTATTTATTTATATTGGTGTTAAACCTACTGTATTCCAACTCCTCTATAGTTTATAAACTATTTTACTAGCCATAGATTCATCAAAATAAGCAAACAACACACGAAAAACAGAATCTGTCAAAAACAGAACAGTCTGTAGTAATCTGTAGCGAGAGCAAGATCTGGAAACCCAAAAATTCTAAAATAAATTTCTGGACGTGAGGAATTTATGTATTAATCATCTTCAAAAATAATTAACTAAATATCACTTTCCAAATAAAAATGGCAGCAGTTCTCGTGAGCGCTAAAGTTTCTGTTTTTTACAGCAAGATTAACAAGACTTTCCCCAAGTCTTCCCAACGGTTCTACTTGGCACAAACACTAATTAAACAGAAAAAAACACAACCAAAACAGAGGCTAGATAAATTATTTATTACTAAACAGTAGGGAAAATCAAGGAATAAAAATAAAATTGGGTTGCCTCCCAACAAGCGCTATCGTTTAATGCCCCTAGCTAGGCATAAAAAGCAAGGATAGATCTAGGTATTGCCATCTTTGGAAGGCAATCCATAAGTAGCTCTCATAATAGATTCATAAGGTAATTTAATTTTATTTCTAGGAAAGTGTTCCATGCCTTTCCTTAATGGAAATTGGAATCTAATATTTCCTTCCTTCATATCAATAAATGCACCAATCGTTCTAAGGAAAGGTCTACCAAGAATAATAGGACATGAAGGATTGCAATCTATGTCAAGAACAATAAAATCTACGGGCACATAGTTCCTATTTTCAACAATAAGAACATCATTAATTCTTCCCATAGGTTTCTTAATAGTGGAATCCTCAAGGTGCAAGTTTAGAGAGCAATCATCAAAATCACGGAAACCTAGCAAATCACATAAAGTCTTTGGAACCGTGGAAACACTAGCACCCAAATCAACCAAAGCATAGCACTCATGATCTTTAATTTTAATTTTAATAGTTGGTTCCCACTCATCATAAAGTTTTCTAGGGATAGAAACTTCCAACTCAAGTTTTTCTTCATAAGATTGCGTCAAAGCATCAACGCTATGTTTAGTAAAAGCTTTATTTTGACTATAAGCATGAGGAGAATTTAGCACGGATTCCAACAAGGAAATACAATCTATCAAAGAGAAGCTATCATAATTAAATTCCTTGAAATCCAAAATAGTAGGTTCATCAATATTTAAAGTTTTGACTTCTTCAATCCCACTTTTAACAATTTTAGCATCAAGATCTAAAAACTCCGAATTTTTGGAACGCCTTCTAGGTAAAGGTGGATCATAATCAGTCCCATCATTATCAAGATTCATATTGCAAAACAAAGATTTAATAGGGGACACATCAATAACTTTTAGATCTTCATCTTTATTATCATGGAAACTAGAAGAACACGCTCTTATAAAGGAATCTTTCTTAGCACGCATCCTAGCAGTTCTTTCTTTGCACTCATCAATGGAAATTCTCATGGCTTTGAGAGACTCATTGATATCATGCTTAGGTGGAAGAGATCTAAGTTTGAAAGAATCAACATCAAGAAAAATTCTATCAACGTTCCTAGCCAACTCATCAATCTTAAGCAATTTTTCTTCAATCAAAGCATTGAAATTCTTTTGCAAAGTAATAAATTCTTTAATATTAGATTCAAAATCAGATGGCATCTTATTATAATTTACATAAGAATTGTTGTAGGAATTACCATAATTATTAGAGGAATTACTAGGATACGGCCTAGGATTGAACTTTCCTTTATACGCATTGTTACCAAAATTATTCCTACCAACAAAATTCACATCCAAAGATTCACTATTATTCTCAATCAAAGTAGACAAAGGCACATCATTAGGGTCAGAAGAAACACTTTTATTAGCAAATAATTTCATAAGTTCATCCTCTTACCACTCAAAACATTAATTTCTTCTATCGCATGCACTTTCTTATTAGTAGATCTTTCAGTGTGCCATTCAGAATAAATAACCATAATATTATCTAGGAGTTTAGTAGCTTCTCCTAAAGTGATTTCCATAAAAGTGCCTCCCACGGCCGAATCTAAAAGATTTCTAGAAGCAAAATTAAATCCGGCATAAAAAATTTGTATAATCATCCACAAATTCAAACCATGTGTTGGGCAATTACGTATCATTAATTTCATCCACTCCCAAGCTTGTGCAACATGTTCATGATCAAGTTGCTTAAAATTCATAATATCGTTTCTAAGAGAGATGATCTTAGCGGGAGGAAAATACTTAGAGATAAAAGCATCTTTGCACTTGTTCCAAGAATCAATACTATTTTTAGGCAAAGACGAAAACCAAGCTTTAGCATGATCTCTAATCGAAAAAGGAAATAGCTTCAATTTAAAAATATCATTATCCACATTTTTCTTCTTTTGCATATCACAAAAATCAACGAAGCTATTTAGATGGGTAGCGGCATCTTCACTAGGAAGGCTGGAAAACGGATCTTTCATGACAAGATTTAGCAAGGCAGCATTAATTTCACAAGATTCAGCATCGGTAAGAGGAGCAATCAAAAATCATTGTTGTTGGTATTGGTAAAGTCACACAATTTAGTGTTATCTTGAGCCATTGTGACAAGCAAGCAATCCAACACACAAGCAAACGAGGAACGGGCAAAAAGGAGGCAAATAGAGAAAGAGAGGGAGGATAGAGAGAGAGGGCGAATAAAACGGCAAGGGTTAAGTGGGGGAGAGGAAAACAAGAGGCAAATGGCAAATAATGTAATGCGGGAGATAAGGGTTTGTGATGGGTACTTGGTATGTTGACTTTTGCGTATACCTCCCCGGCAACGGCGCCAGAAATGGCTCGTTGTCGGGAGTCAAATATTTTTGGTATTTTTATGATAAAGATGCAAAGTAAAATAAAAGTCAATGAAAATAACTAAGTGTTGGAAGATTAATATGATGAAGATAGACCCGAGGGCCATAGGTTTCACTAGTGGCTTCTCTCAAGAGCATAAGTATTTTACGGTGGGTGAACGAATTACTGTTGAGCAATTGACAGAATTGAGCATAGTTATGAGAATATCTAGGTATGATCATGTATATAGGCATCACATCCAAGACAACTAGAACGACTCCTACCTGCATCTACTACTATTACTCCACACATCGACCGCTATCCAGCATGCATCTAGAGTATTAAGTTCATAAGAACAGAGTAACGCCTTAAGCAAGATGACATGATGTAGAGTGATAAATTCATGCAATATGATAAAAAAACCATCTTGTTATCCTCGATGGCAACAATACATTACGTGCCTTGCTGCCCCTACTGTCACTGGGAAAGGACACCGCAAGATTGAACCCAAAGCTAAGCACTTCTCCCATTGCAAGAAAGATCAATCTAGTAGGCCAAACCAAACTGATAATTCGAAGAGACTTGCAAAGATAACCAATCATACATAAAAGAATTCAGAGAAGATTCAAATATTGTTCATAGATAAACTTGATCATAAACCCACAATTCATAGGTCTCAACAAACACACCGCAAAAGAAGATTACATCGAATAGATCTCCACAAGAGAGGGGGAGAACTTTGTATTGAGATCCAAAAAGAGAGAAGAAGCCATCTAGCTAATAAGTATGGACCCGAAGGTCTGAGGTAAACTACTCACACTTCATCGGAGAGGCTATGGTGTTGATGTAGAAGTCCTCTGTGATCGATGCCCCCTCCGGCGGAGCTCCGGAACAGGCCCCAAGATGGGATCTCATGGATATAGAAAGTTACGGCAGTGAAATTAAGGTTTTGGCTCTGTATTTGATTGTTTGGGGGTACGTAGGTATATATAGGAGGAATGAGTACGTCGGTGGAGCAACAGGAGGCCCACGAGGGTGGAGGGCGCGCCTAGGGGGGTAGGCGCGCCCCCCTACCTCGTGGCCTCCCTGTTGGTTGCTTGACGTAGGGTCCAAGTCTCCTGGATCTTGTTCGTTCCAAAAATCACGTTCCCGAAGGTTTTATTCCGTTTGGACTCCGTTTGATATTCCTTTTCTTCGAAACCCTAAAATAGGCAAAAAAAACAGCAATTCTGGGCTGGGCCTCCGGTTAATAGGTTAGTCCCAAAAATAATATAAAAGTGGATAATAAAGCCCAATAATGTCCAAAATAGAATATAATATAGCATGGAGCAATCAAAAATTATAGATACGTTGGAGACGTATCAGGGACATAAAACTGGCATGATGACCACAGTCTCCTTCATGAATCTCTCGTATTATCTCACAACCTTCCGTGGGAGAAACGCAACGTTGAAACGCCCCATGTGACACTGCGATGATGCAATTCTCCATTGACAATAGTCACTGACTTAGACCGCTGGGTTATCTGCCTGGCCAAAGTTTCATCCTCAGGAAACTCGCCCCCGGTCATATAAGCCAAATATGGAACTGTCCAATTAGGAATGGCATGAAGAGCCGCCTCCAATTGTGCTTCCGGGTCAGGAATAGCCAAATCTTCCTCTATAGGCAATTTGACTGAAGGATTATTCAGGATATCAAGGAAAGTGTTAGGTGGCACCGGCTTACGCTGGGACCCTAACCAGCTCAAAGCATCAGTCGCCTCATTTTTCTTGCGATCAACATGCTCAGCTTGATAACCTATGAAGTGACCAGCGATAGCATCAACCTCTCAGCGCTAAGCCTCCATGAGTGGATCCTTAGAATCCCAAGTGCCAGAAACTTGCTGAGCTACCAAATCTAAGTCGCCGAAACACCTCACCCGGCTTATGTTCATCGCCTTAGCCATCCAAAGACCATGGAGCAAGGCCTCATACTCAGCTACACTGTTAGTACAAGGGAACATCAACCGGAGAACGTAACAAAATTTATCACCTCGTGGGGAAGTCAAGATAACTCCAACCCTTGAGCCCTCCAATCACCTGGATCCATCAAAGTGAATAGTCCAATATGTGCTATCCGGCTTCTCCTCAGGCATCTGCAGCTCTATCCAATCATTGATCAAATCCACAAGTGCTTGAGACTTGATGGTTGTGCAAGGCATATACTTCAAACCATGAGGTCCAAGTTCAATGGCCCACTTGGCTACCCGACCTGTGGCTTCTCTATTTTGAATAATATCCCCTAAAGGAGCAGAACTAACCACAGTGATGGGATGACCCGGAAAATATTGCTTGAGCTTTCGACTAGCCATGAACACCCCATATACAAGCTTCTGCCAATGCGGATGCCTCTGCTTGGACTTAATAAGTACCTCGCTAATGTAGTAAATTGGCCGCTGAATCGGATATTCCTTGCCTGACTCCTTTCTTTCCACTACAATCACCACACCGACCGCTCGGCTGTTGGCAGCCACATTTAACAACAAAGGCTCTTTATTAATGGGAGCAGCAAGAACCAGCGGCTCAGCCAGTTGTTTCTTCAAGGCCTCAAACGCCTGATTAGCAGCATCACTCCAAACAAAGTGATATGTCTTCTTCATCATCTGGTAAAGAGGAATAGCCTTCTCACCCAAACGGCTTATGAATCGGCTTAAGGCCGCGATATGACCCACCAAACGTTGAACATCATTGATACACGCCGGTTTAGCCAAAGAGGTGATGGCCTTTATTTTCTCCGGGTTAGCCTAAATACCCCGTTTCGAAACCAGAAAACCTAAAAGCTTACCTTCTGGTACGCCAAAGACACACTTGGCCGGGTTAAGCATCATCTTATAGACCCGGAGATTATCAAAGGTCTCTTTCAAATCATCTATCAGGGTTTCCTTCTTCCTGGACTTTACCACAATATCATCCACATAAGCATGAACATTGCGCCCAATCTGATCATGAAGGCATATTGCACACACCGCTGGTAAGTCGCCTGGGCACTCTTGAGCCCAAAAGGCATAGACACATAACTGAAAGCTTCAAAAGGAGTGATCAAGGCTGTCTTCTCCTGGTCCTTAACTGCCATCTTGATCTGATGATAACTAGAATAAGCATCCAAAAAGCTCAAACATTCAAAACCCTCTGTAGCATCAATAATCTGATCAATACGGGGGAGAGCAAAGGGATCAGTCGGACAGGCCTTGTTTAAGTCCGTGTAATCCACACACATGCGCAAGGTGTCGTTTTTCTTAAGCACCAGCACCGGGTTATCCAACCACTCAGGATGAAAAACTTCAACGATAAACCCAGCCGCCAAGAGCCGGGCCACTTATTCACCAATAACCTTGTGCCTCTCTTCATTGAAACGGTGAAGGAATTGCTTGACCGGTTTAAACTTTGGATCAATATTGAGAGTGTGCTCAGCGAGTTCCCTCGGTACACCTAGCATGTCTGAAGGCTTCCATGCAAAGATGTCTCAGTTCTCATAGATGAACTCGATGAGAGCGCATTCCTATTTTGGATCCAGATTAGCACTGATGCTGAACTGCTTGGATGAATCACCAGGAATGAAGTCAACTAGCTTAGTGTCATCTGCCGACTTAAACTTCAACAAGGGGTCATGCTCTGTGGTTGGCTTCTTCAAAGATGCCATATCCGCCGGGTCAACATTATCCTTGTAAAATTTCAATCCCTCAGTCGCACAGACAGACTCAGCGTAAGCAGCATCGCCTTCTTCACACTCCAAGGCTATATTGCTACTTCCATGCACTGTGATGGTGCCGTTGTGACCCGGCATCTTAAGCTGTAAATAAACATAACAAGGCCTTGCCATGAACTTAGTGTAAGCTGGCTGCCCAAACAGAGCATGATAAGGGCTCTTGATTTTAACCACTTCGAAGGTCAACGTCTCAGATCTGGAATCATACTCATCTCCAAAGGCAACCTCCAAAAATATTTTGCCCACTGCTACGTCTCGAGCTAGCGTTGGTTTTCCCCGAAGAGAAGGGGGTGATGCAGCACAGTAGTGTAAGTATTTCCCTCAGTTTTTGAGAACCAAGGTATCAATCCAGTAGGAGGTCACGCGCAACTCCCTCGTACTTGCACAAAACGGCAGCAACTCGCAACCAACGTTTAGGGGTTGTCAATCCCTTCATGATCACTTACTAGGGTGAGATCTGATAGAGATAATATTTTTGGTATTTTTGGTATAAAGATGCAAAGTAAAAAGTAAAAGCAAAACAAGTAAAATAAAGTAATGGAGATTGATATGATCAGAATAGACCCGGGGGCCATAGGTTTCACTAGTGGCTTCTCTCAAGAGCATAGATATTCTACGGTGGGTGAACAAATTATTGTTGAGCAATTGATAGAATTGAGCATAGTTATGAGGTTATCTAGGTATGATCATGTATATAGGCATCACGTCCGTGACAAGTAGACCGACTCCTGCCTGCATCTACTACTATTACTCCACTCATCGACCGCTATCCAGCATGCATCTAGAGTATTAAGTTAAAAACAGAGTAACGCCTTAAGCAAGATGATATGATGTAGAGGAATAAATTCATGCATTATGATAAATACCCCATCTTGTTATCCTCGATGGCAACAATACAATACGTGCCTTGCAACTCTTTCTGTCACTGAGTAAGGACACCGCAAGATTGAACCCAAAGCTAAGCACTTCTCCCATTGCAAGAACTACCAATCTAGTTGGCCAAACCAAACGGATAATTCGAAGAGACTTGCAAAGATAACTCAATCATACATAAAAGAATTCAGAGAAGATTGAAATATTATTCATAGATAAGTTGGATCATAAACCCACAATTCATCGGTCTCAACAAACACACCGCAAAAAGAAGATTACATCGAATAGATCTCCACGAGAGAGGGGGAGAACATTGTATTGAGATCCAAAAAGAGAGAAGAAGCCATCTAGCTACTAGCTATGGACCCGAAGGTCTGAAGTAAACTACTCACACTTCATCGGAAGGGCTATGGTGTTGATGTAGAAGCCCTCCGTGATGGATGCCCTCTCCGGTGGAGCTCCGGAACAGGCCCCAAGATGGGATCTCGTGGATACAGGAAGTTGCGGCGGTGGAATTAGGTTTTTGGCTCCCTCTGGTCTAATGGGGGTACGTAGGTATATATAGGAGGAAGGAGCACGTCGGTGGAGCTCCAAGGGGCCCACGAGGCAGGGGGCGCGCCCAGGGGGGCGCGCCCTCCACCCTCGTGACCTCCCCGGAAACTTCTTGGAGTAGGGTCCAAGTCTCCTGGATCATGTTTGGTGAGAAGATCACATTCCCGAAGGTTTCATTCCATTTGGACTCCGTTTGATATTTTGTTTCCTCGAAATACTAAAATAGGCAAAAAAACAACAATTCTGGGCTGGGCCTCCGGTTAATAGGTTAGTCCCAAAAATAATATAAAAGTGGAAAATAAAGCCCAATATAGTCCAAAACAGTAGATAAAGTAGCATGGAGCAACCAAAAATTGTAGATACGTTGTCGACGTATCAGGCATCCCCAAGCTTAATTCCTGCTCGTCCTCGAGTAGGTAAATGATAAAAAGAATATTTTTGATGCGGAGTGATATTTTGGCATAATGTCAATGTAAATCTTCTTAATCATGGTATGAATATTCAGATCCGAAAGGTTCAAGACAAAAGTTCATATTGACATAAAAATGATAATACTTCAAGCATACTAATTAAACAATTATGCCTTCTCAAAATAACATGGCCAAAGGAAGTTCATCCCTACAAAATCATATAGTTAGGCTATGCTTCATTTTCTTCACACAAAGATGTTCCCAACTTCTATACCCCCGTTGACAAGCCAAGCAATTGTTTCATACTCAAATAATCTCAAACTTTTTCAACCTTCACGCAATACATGAGCGCGAGTCATGGACATAGCACTATGGGTGGTATAGAATATGATGATGGGGATTGTGTGGAGAAGACAAAAAAGGAGAAAGTCTCACATCAACGAGGCTAATCAATGAGCTATGGAGATGCCCATCAATTGATGTTAATGCAAGGAGTAGGGATTGCCATGAAACGGATGCACTAGAGCTAAGAATGCTCAACAAAAGAAAACTAGTGGGTGTGCATCCAACTTGCTTGCTCATGAAGACCTAGGGCATTTTGAGGAAGCCCATTGTTGTAATATACAAGCCAAGTTCTATAATGAAAAATTCCCACTAGTATGAACAAGACAACTTATGAGACTCACTATATGAAAATCATGGTGCTACTTTGAAGCACAATATATGAGACTCACTACATGAAGAACAAGGTGCTACTTTGAAGCACAAGTGTGGAAAAAGAGATAGTAGCATTGCCCTTTTTATTTTCTCCTTTTTTTGGGCCTTTCTTTTTTTCTTTTTGGCCTTTCTCTTTTTTGATTGGGCAATGCTCTAATAATGATGATCATCACACTTCTATTGATTACAACATAATGATTACAACTCGATACTAGAACAAGATATGACTCTATATGAATGCCTCCGGCGGTGTACCGGGATGGTGCAATGAATCAAGAGTGACATGTATGAAAAATAATGCATGGTGGCTTTGCCACAAATACGATGTCAACTACAAGATCATGCAATGGCAATATGACAAAAGTAAAGCATGTCATGATGATGATGATGATGGTGGAAGTTGCATGGCAATATATCTCGGAATGGCTACGGAAATGCCATGATAGGTAGGTATGGTGGTTGTTTTGAGGAAGATATAGGGAGGTTTATGTGTGAAAGAGTGTATCATATCACGGGGTTTGGATGCACCGGCGAAGTTTGCACCAACTCTCAATGTGAGAAAGGGCAATGCACGGTACCGAAGAGGCTAGCAAATGGCGGAAAGGTAAAAGTGCGTATAATCCATGGACTCAACATTAGTCAAAAGAACTCATATACTTATTGCAAAAATTTAGAAGTCATAAAAAATCAAGTACTATGCACATGCTCCTAGGGGGATAGATTGGTAGGAAAAGACCATCGCTCGTCCCCGACCGCCACTCATAAGGATGCACAAGCCAGGTACACTTCATGCTTCAAATTGTTACACAACTTTAACCATACGTGCATGCTACGGGACTTGCTAACTTCAACACAAGTATTTCTCAAATTCACAACTACTCAACTAGCACGACTATGATATTATCACCTCCATATCTCAAAACAATTATCAAGCATCAAACTTATCTTAGTATTCAACCCACTAAAAAGAAAGTTTCACATATCTTGAATACCAAGTATATTAACATTAAGCAAATTACCATGCTATTAACGACTCTCAAAATAATCTAAGTGAAGCATGAGAGATCAAGTTTCTTTAAAACAAACCACCACCGTGCTCTAAAAGATCTAAGTGAAGCACTAGAGCAAAAATTATCACGCTCAAAAAGATATAAGTGAAGCACATAGAGTAAACTATCAAGCTCAAAAGATATAAGTGAAGCACATAGAGTATTCTAACAAATTTCAATTCATACATGGCTCTCTCAAAAGGTGTGTACAGCAAGGATGATTGTGGTAGACTAACAAGCAAAGACACAAATAATACAAGACGCTCCAAGCAAAACACATATCATGTGGTGAATAAAAATATAGCTCCAAGTAAATTACCGATGGAAGTGGACGAAAGAGGGGATGCCTTCCGGGGCATCCCCAAGCTTTGACTTTTTGGTGTCCTTGGATTATCTTGGGGGTGCCATGGGCATCCCCAAGCTTAGGCTCTTGCCACTCCTTGTTCCATAATCCATCAAAAGAATTCACCCAAAACTTGAAAACTTCACAACACAAAACTCAATAGAAATCTCGTGAGCTCCGTTAGAGAAAGAAAACAAAAGACTACTTTAAGGTACTGTAGTGAACTTGTTCTTTATTTGTATTGGTGTTAAACCTACTGTATTCCAACTTCTCTATGGTTTATAAACTATTTTACTAGCCATAGATTCATCAAAATAAGCAAACAACACACGCAAAACAGAATCTGTCAAAAACAGAACAGTCTGTAGTAATCTGTTACTAACGCAAACTTCTGGAACCCAAAAAATTCTACCAAAATTAGACGACCTGGGAAATTTGTTTATTGATCAGCAGCAATTGGAATCACTATTTTATCACGTTCTGGTGATTTTTGACAATTCGGGCACTGAGCGCAAAGATTCTGGAAATTACAGCAAGATCAAATAACTATCTTCCAAGAAGATCTAATAGGTTTAACTTGGCACAAACACTAATTAAAAGATAAAACCACATCTAAACAGAATCTAGATGGATTATTTATTCCTAAACAGAACCAAAAACAAAAAACACAAAATAAAATTGGGTTGCCTCCCAACAAGCGCTATCGTTTAACGCCCCTAGCTAGGCATAAAAGCAAGGATAGATCTAGGTATTGCCATCTTTGGTAGGCAATTCTTCAATGAGGCATCCACCTCCTTTAGAATTTTCTTTCTTTCTAGTGATTATCAAACTTTTAGGCATAAGATCGAAAAATTCATTCGTGGCAAATGGTTCCTTAATGATTGTAAAAAGATCGGGGTGAATACTTATAGATTTAAGATCCGCATTTTCCTTACTAGATGATTCACCCTTATTTTTAGGAACATACATAAACTTGGCAATTTTAGTGGGAGGACTAGGAGTACTTTTTACGGAAGAAAAAGCAGTTCCCAAGTTGGTAATGATACCCTCAAGTTTATCGATTCGAGTAGAGTCTAGATTTATTTTTTCATTAACCATGGGTTCCTTCTCCTTAATATTTTTCAAAGTCATTCCTACCTTAGATCCATATTGAGTAATTTGATTATGAATCTTTTTATCTAGATTTTCAATGGATTCAATGGTAGCAACTTTGTTTTCAATAATTTCAAGCCTTTGCATAACATGCTCCAAGGTTAACACAGTTCCATTAACCAAAAGGGGAGGTGAGCCAAATAAATCTATTAAAACATTATAGGAATCAAAAGTATGGCTACCCAAAAAATTCCCTCCGGTAATGGTATCAAGGATATATCTATACCAAGGATTAGCACCTACATAAAAATTGCGAAGAAGGACTGAAGTAGATTGCTTTCTGGTAGATCTATTTTGAGCATTGCAAATTCTATACCAAGCATCTTTTAGATTTTCTCCCTCCCTTTGTTTAAAATTTAGCACTTCATTCTCGGGAGATAACGGAGAAGATAAGGAATTCGACATAGCGACAGGTAAGCAAACTAACACACGAGCAAACAAAAGGCAAGGGGAAAAGAGGAGGGCGAATAAAACGGCAAGGGTGAAGTGGGGGAGAGGAAAGCGAGAGGCAAATGGCAAATAATGTAATGCGAGAGATAGAGATTGTGATGGGTACTTGGTATGTTGACTTTTGCGTAGGCTTCCCCGGCAACGGCGCCAAAATGGCTCGTTGACGGGAGAGTAAATCTTGACTTGACTTGGCGTAGGCCTCCCCGGCAACGGCGCCAGAAATCCTTCTTGCTACGTCTCGAGCTAGCGTTGGTTTTCCCCGAAGAGGAGGGGGTGATGCAGCACAGTAGCGTAAGTATTTCCCTCAGTTTTTGAGAACCAAGGTATCAATCCAGTAGGAGGTCACGCGCAAGTCCCTCGTACCTGCACAAAACGGTAGCAACTCGCAACCAACGCTTAGGGGTTGTCAATCCCTTCACGGTCACTTACGAGAGTGAGATCTGATAGAGATAATATTTTTGGTATTTTTGGTATAAAGATGCAAAGTAAAAAGTAAAAGCAAAACAAGTAAAATAAAGTAATGGAGATTGATATGATGAGAATAGACCCGGGGGCCATAGGTTTCACTAGTGGCTTCTCTCAAGAGCATAGATATTCTACGGTGGGTGAACAAATTACTGTTGAGCAATTGATAGAATTGAGCATAGTTATGAGGTTATCTAGGTATGATCATGTATATAGGCATCACGTCCGTGACAAGTAGACCGACTCCTGCCTGCATCTACTACTATTACTCCACTCATCGACCGCTATCCAGCATGCATCTAGAGTATTAAGTTAAAAACAGAGTAACGCCTTAAGCAAGATGACATGATGTAGAGGAATAAATTCATGCAATATGATAAATACCCCATCTTGTTATCCTCGATGGCAACAATACAATACGTGCCTTGCAACTCTTTCTGTCACTGAGTAAGGACACCGCAAGATTGAACCCAAAGCTAAGCACTTCTCCCATTGCAAGAACTACCAATCTAGTTGGCCAAACCAAACGGATAATTCGAAGAGACTTGCAAAGATAACTCAATCATACATAAAAGAATTCAGAGAAGATTCAAATATTATTCATAGATAAGTTGGATCATAAACCCACAATTCATCGGTCTCAACAAACACACCGCAAAAAGAAGATTACATCGAATAGATCTCCACGAGAGAGGGGGAGAACATTGTATTGAGATCCAAAAAGAGAGAAGAAGCCATCTAGCTACTAGCTATGGACCCGAAGGTCTGAAGTAAACTACTCACACTTCATCGGAAGGGCTATGGTGTTGATGTAGAAGCCCTCCGTGATGGATGCCCTCTCCGGCGGAGCTCCGGAACAGGCCCCAAGATGGGATCTCGTGGATACAGGAAGTTGCGGCGGTGGAATTAGGTTTTTGGCTCCGTCTCTGGTCTAATGGGGGTACGTAGGTATATATAGGAGGAAGGAGCACGTCGGTGGAGCTCCGAGGGGCCCACGAGGCAGGGGGCGCGCCCAGGGGGGCGCCCTCCACCCTCGTGACCTCCCCGGAAACTTCTTGGAGTAGGGTCCAAGTCTCCTGGATCACGTTCGGTGAGAAGATCACGTTCCCGAAGGTTTCATTCCGTTTGGACTCCGTTTGATATTCTGTTTCCTCGAAATACTGAAATAGGCAAAAAACAGCAATTCTGGGCTGGGCCTCCGGTTAATAGGTTAGTCCCAAAAATAATATAAAAGTGGAAAATAAAGCCCAATATAGTCCGAAACAGTAGATAAAGTAGCATGGAGCAATCAAAAATTATAGATACATTGGAGACGTATCACCCATAGGATATGCCGACTTACTAGGCACCACACCGTGAAAAACAGTGTTCGACGGCTTAAGATTTTTATCAGTTATTCCCATGCAACGGAAAGTGTCATACTAAAGGATATTGATGCTACTGCCTCCATCCATGAGCACCTTAGTGAATTTGTATACTCCAACATGAGGTGCCACCACCAAATCCAAGTGACTCGGGTTATCAACCCAGGGCGGGTGATCTTCACGACTCCAAAGAATAGGGTGTTCAGACCATCGCAAGTAACGCGGAATTGCCGGCTCAACCGCGTTTACTGCCCTCTTATGGAGTTTCTGATCTCGCTTACACACGCTCATGGTGAAGACATGCTATTGTCCACTATTCAACTGCTTAGGATTACTCTGATAACCAGACTGTTGCTGATTCCCTTGACCAGATTGTTGATTAAAACCACCCTGATTGCCTTGGCCCTGAAAACCGGAATTAGAACCGCCACCACCGTAACCCGAACCATGAGAGCCGGGTCCTGAGCCGCCGTCCGGTTGATGATTGTTCTGGAAAAAAATTGTATTTCTGTACTCTCTCATAATGAAGCAATCCTTCCAGAGGTGGGCGGCCGGCTTTTCCCGTGTGCCATGCTTCCTACAGGGATGATTCATCATCTCTTCAAGATTTAAATTTGGCCCTCCAAACCGAGAAGGTGGCTTTCCCTTACGACACTGACCATTATTCTGCGTATTGGTGTTAGCCACAAAATACAAACTACTATCAGCTTTGCGCTTACCATTGCCCCCCTGATTCACCGGGTTATGCTGCTTCCCTTTGGTGTTGATACTCTTCTTTCCCTTACCCGGCCTTTCATCATCAGCCTCGGGGTCCTTGGTACTATCAGAGTCGGCATACTTGATCAGAGTCGGCATACTTGACCAGAGCCGCCATTAGCTCCCCCATGTTACTGCAGTGGCGTTTAAGCCGCCCCAGCTTCTGCTTAAGAGACATAAAATGGCAGTTTTTATCCAACATTAGAACTGCTGAACCGGCATTGATACGGTCCGATGAGTGCAGGATGGCCGAGACCCGGCGCACCCAATGGGTTGTTGACTCGCCCTCTTCTTGGACACAGGAGTCCAAATCCATGATAGACATGGGCTGCTTGCACGTGTCTTTAAAGTTCTAGATAAAACGGATTTTTAACTTGGCCCATGATCCAATGGAGTTGGGCGGCAGCCCTTTCAACCAAGTACGAGCCGTTCCGTCAAACATCATGGTGAAATATTTGGCACATGCGGCATCACCAAAATCAAGTAGCTCCATTGCCATCTCGTAACTCTCAACCCAAGCTTCAGGGGGTTGATCCGCTGTGTAATTAGGCACCTTATGAGGACCCTTGAAATCCTTGGGCAAACGCTCGTTACACAGAGCCAGTACTAAACATGGTACACCCAAGGTCCTAGAAGTCACGCTCAGCTCCACCGAAGCTGACGGATAAACTGGGGAATATGGATGAGCCGCTTGCTGAGCCGCTAGTTCGGCCTCCCGGCGCGCTCTGCCTTGATCCACCAAAGTCTGAGCATTAGCACCACCACGCGCCGGGTCATGTCCACGAGGCTGGTTACGGTGTTGTTCACTGCTTGAAACCACTGGTGAGTCAATGTGCCTGCTGTAACTCCGGCTTGGAAGAGGGGTTGAGTGAATCCACTCATGGCTATAAGAATAAGTCGTCTGCTGAGCCACAACCATCTGAAGAAGCTCCCTAGCCCGCTTGTGTCTCTATCGCCGTTGGAGACTCGCCTTCAACTAGCAGAGCCGCCAATCGCGTTGCCATAGCAATCATATTGTCCCAAGGGTTAGAATAATGACCCGATGGCATAAAAACATGCTGAGGCGGGGTATTATTCACACGTGGAGAGCCCATCGTGCGTGGCTGAACCGGTGCTCCATCCCCAGGTGCTTCAACCATCCGGTTTACCACCCGTGGGTCACTGGTCCCTGCTCCAGGCGTGTTGAAGAGATTCCTTGACTCAGAAACCAGGGGTAGATGACTCCGGTGTCTCCTCCTCATGACCTCATTTGAAGCGTTCTGATCCAATGTGAGCCAGAAGGAATCCGCTTGGATCCGCTGTGCCTGAGCATCCAAGACAGCCCCTTCTGCAGTCATCCTAGCGTTCTCAGCCGCCAGCTCTTCCTTGGCCTGAGCTATCTCATCCCGAAGCTTAGCCACATCCACCTTGTGCTGTTCCTGGTTGTCCGGGGTTACTTCCACCCCCATCAGAGTTGCCAGAGCCTCTAATAATTATGTGAGAACTTGAGCTGGCAGGCGCGCAGAGCCGCTAGCACTAGCCGCCGCCGCATCCATTGAACTGGAGGTCATAGCCACGGAGGTTGTTGAACCGAGTGCCGATTGTGTGCCGTCCATGAAGATCGCGACCCTGTTCGGCGGCTCGTAGGGGTTCGGAATACTGTCACCGTTGGAATAGCCCCCAAGCTAGCCGTCTTGCAGTTGATACAATGAATTGGTCTCGCCCGTGGATGACTCACCATCAGAATAGATGGCCGTCTCACCGCCAGACACGGATCCGCCTTCAAATTCTGCCCCATGGATAAATCCAACAAAGGCGCGCTTCACGGCGGGTTGAACCTAGGCGGGTCATCCACGCTGAGCCGTCTCGATTATGTCGGTGCAGGTGTCCGGCTCAGGTCCTAGTTCACCGATCTTGCTGATGTAGACGTGGATTCCGCCGAAGGGGACCCAGTATCCGTACTTAATTGAGCCGACCTCGGGGCCCCAGCCTGCATAGTCGATGTGGAGCTTGCCGCGACGACTCTTGGTCATCCAACCCACAGCGTATCCCTTGATCCCTTCGAAGCTGCCCTTCAAAAACTCAAAACCACCGTGCACTGGCCCCATGGTGGGTGCCAACTTTCGTGGAATTGTCACAGCAGATGTCCTAGTGGAAGGACTTAGTCATGGAGCCATTGGAACTAGGTTAGCTTAAAGGGATTAAATGGGACAAAGGACACATGGAGTTTATACTAGTTCGGCCCCTTGCGGTGAAGGTAAAGGCCTAATCCAGTTTGAGGTGGTATTTCTTGGGTTTCAATTACCAGGGAGCGAATATGCTTGACCTAGCTTTTGATCTCTTATTTCTTTCCCTAAACCGCCGCCGGGTCGTCCAGGTTGACGCCCAGCGGCTCACGGTGCCCGGCCGGCTCATACACAATGTTTCCGGCTCGGTGACTAACTATGCATGCCTTACAATATAAGTCATACATATATGGCGGTTTACACCTGTGGGCCTCAAGTCGGCTTTGGGTTTCGGGCCTTCAGTAAGCCTGCTTCATGAACCGCCATCTTCAACATCTTCATGGGCTTTGTTATTATGAACCGCCAGCGCCTGGGCGGGTCATACCCAATAGTTATATCCCCAACAATTCTGGTGCGAAATGTACTCTGGTTGACCTACGAGGTTCGCTAGTAACTTGATCTGAAGTTATGTGATCATCATCATTAACTTCCACACTAATTGGTGTAGGCATCACTGGAACTGATTTATGTGATGAACTACTTTCGAACTCGAGAGAAGGTAGAATTACCTCATCAAGTTCTACTTTCCTCCCACATACTTCTTTAGAGAGAAACTCCTTCTCTAGAAAGGATCCATTCTTAGCAACAAATATCTTGCCCTTGGATCTGTGACTGAAGGTGTACCCAACAGTTTCTTTTGGGTATCCTATGAAGACGCACTTCTTCGATTTGGGTTCGAGCTTATCAGGCTGAAGCTTTTTCACATAAGCATCACAACCCCAAACTTTAAGAAACAACATCTTAGGTTTCTTGCCAAACCACGGTTCATACGGTGTCATCTCAATGGATTTAGATGGTGCCCTATTTAACGTGAATGCAGCTGTCTCTAATGCATAACCCCAAAACTATAGTGGTAAATCAGTAAGAGACATCATAGATTGCACCATATCTAATAAAGTACGGATACGACGTTCGGACACACCATAACGCTATGGTGTTCTAGGTGGCGTGAGTTGCAAAACTATTCCACATTGTTTCAAATGAAGACTAAACTTGTAACTCAAATATTCGCCTCCGCGATCAGATCGCAGAAACTTTATTTTCTTGTTATGGTGATTTTCCACTTCACTCTGAAATTCTTTAAACTTTCCAAATGTTTCAGACTTATGATTCAATAAGTAGATATACCCATATCTTCTCAAATCATCTGTGAAGGTTAGAAAATAACGATACGCGCTGCGAGCCTCAACACTCATCGGACCACATACATCAGTATGTATTATTTACAATAAGTCAGTGGATCACTCCATTGTTCCGGAGAACGGAGTCTTAGTCATCTTGCCCATGAGGCATGGTTCGCAAGCATCAAGTGATTCCAAAAGCCCATCTGCATGGAGTTTCTTCATGCGCTTTATAGCAATATGACCTAAACGGTAGTGCCACAAATAAGTTGCACTATTATTATTAAGTTTGCATCTTTTGGCATCAATATTATGAATATGTGTATCACTACGATCGAGATTCAACAAAAATAGACCACTCATCAAGGGTGCATCACCATAAAATATATTACTCGTATAAATAGAACAACCATTATTCTCTGATTTAAATGAATAACCATTTTGTATCAAACAAGATCCAGATATAATGTTCATGCTCAACACTAGAACCAAATAACAATTATTCAGGTCTACAACTAATCCCGGAGGTAGATGTAGAGGTAGCGTGCCGACGACGATCACATCGACCTTGGAACCATTTCCGACGCGCATCATCACCTCGTCCTTAGCCAATCTTCGTTTAATCCGTAGCCCTTGTTTCGAGTTGCAAATATGAGCAATAGAACCAGTATCAAATACCCATGCGCTACTACGAGCATTAGTAAGGTACACATCAATAACATGTATATCAAATATACCTTTCACTTTGCCATCCTTCTTACCCGCCAAATACTTGGAGTAGTTCCGGTTCTAGTGACCAGTCCCTTTGCAGTAGAAGCACTTAGTTTCAGGCTTAGGTCCAGACTTGGGCTTCTTTCCAGGAGCAGCAACTTTCTTGCTATTCTTCTTGAAGTTCCCCTTCTTCCCTTTGCCCTTTTTCTTGAAACTAGTGGTCTTGTTAACCATCAACACTTGATGCTCCTTCTTGATTTCTACCTCTATAGCCTTGAGCATTGCGAAGAGCTCGGGAATCGTCTTGTTCATCCCTTGCATATTATAGTTCATCACGAAGCCTTTATAGCTTGCTGGAAGTGATTGAAGAACTATGTCAATGAAACTATCATCGGGAGGATTAACTCCCAGCTGAGTAAAGTGCTTATGTTACCCAGACATTCTGAGTATGTGTTCACTAACAGAACTATTCTCCTCCATCTTGCAGCTATAGAACTTGCTGGAGACTTCATATCTCTCAACTCAGGCATTTGCTTGAAATATTAACTTCAACTCCTGGAACATCTCATATGCTCCATGACGTTCAAAATGTCTTTGAAGTCCCGATTCTAAGCCATAAAGCATGTCACACTGAACTATCGAGTAGTCATCAGATTTAGCTTGCCAGACGTTCATAACGTCCGGAGTTGCTCCTGCATCAGGCCATGCACCTAGTGGTGCATCAAGGACGTAATTCTTCTGTGCAGCAATGAGGATAATCCTCAAGTTACGGACCCAGTCCGTGTAGTTGCTACCATCATCTTTCAACTTAGCTTTCTCTAGGAACGCATTAAAATTCAAGGGAACGGTAGCACGGGCCATTGATCTACAACATAGGTATGCAAAAACTATCAGGACTAAGTTCATGATAAATTGAAGTTCAATTAATCATATTACTTAAGAACACCCAGTTAGATAGACATCCCTCGAGTCATCTAAATGATCACATGAGATGGAGTAGTTTTCAATGGTGAACATCTCTATGTTGATCATATCTACTATATGATTCACATTCGACCTTTCGGTCTCAATGTCCGAAGGCCATGTCTGTACATGCTAGGCTCGTCAAGTTTAACCCGAGTATTTTGCACGTGCAAAACTGTCTTGCACCCGTTGTATATGAACATAGAGCTTATTACACCCGATCATCACATGGTGTCTCGGCATGACGAACTGTCGCAATGGTGCATACTCAGGGAGAACACTTATACCTTGAAATTTAGTGAGGGATCATCTTATAATGCTACCATTGTACTAAGCAAAATAAGATGCATAAAAGATAAACATCATATGCAATCAAAATATGTGACATGATATGGCCATCATCATCTTGTTCCTTTGATCTCCATCTCCAAAGTACCGTCATGATCTCTATCGTCACCGGCTTGACACCTTGATCTCCATTGTAGTGTCGTTGTCATCTCACTAACTATTGCTTCTACGACTATGGCTAATGCATAGTGATAAAGTAAAGCAATTACATGGTGATTGCATTTCATACAATAAAGCGACAACCATAAGGCTCCTGCCAGTTGTCGATAACTTTTACAAAACATGATCATCTCATACAACAATGTATATCTCATCATGTCTTGACCATATCACATCACAACATGCCCTGCAAAAACAAGTTAAGACGTCCTCTACTTTGTTGTTGCAAGTTTTACGTGGCTGCTACGAGCTTCTAGTAAGAACCGTTCTTACCTACGCATCAAAACAACAACGATCTTTCGTCAAGTTTGTTGTTTTAACCTTCAACAAGGACCGGCCATAGTCAAATTCAATTCAACTAAAGTTGGAGAAACAGACACCCGACCGCCACCTTTATGCGAAACAAGCTGCATGTCTGTCGGTGGAACCGGTCTCATGAACGCGGTCATGTAAGGTTGGTCCGGGCCGCTTCATCCAACAATACTGCCGAATCAAAATAAGACGTTGGTGGTAAGCAGTATGACTATGATCTCCCACAACTCTTTGTGTTCTACTCGTGCATATCATCTACGCATAGACCTGGCTCGGATACCACTGTTAGGAAATGTAGCATGCAATTTCAAAAAAAATACGATCACGCAAGATCTATCTAGGAGATGCATAGCAACGAGGGGGGAGAGTGTGTCCATGTACCCTCGTAGACCGAAAGAGGAAGCGTTAGCTTAACACGGTTGATGTAGTTGAACATCTTCGCGATCCAACCAATCAAGCACCAAACATACGACACCTCCGAGTTCTGTAGACGTTCAACTCGATGACGTCCCTCGAACTCTTGATCCAGCAAAGTGTCGAGGGAGAGTTTCGCCAGGACGATGGCGTGGTGACAGTGATGGTGATGTGATCCGTGCAGGGCTTCACCTAAGCACAACGACGATATGACCGGAGGAGTAAACTATGGAGGGGGCACTACAGCTGGCTAAGAGAACAATTGATGTGCTATGGGGTGCCCCCCAGCCTCGGTATATAAAGGAGGAGGGGAGGAGGCCGGCCACAAGGGGCGCGCCATAGGGCGGGAACCGACTAGGACTTCTTGTCCAAGTTGGCCCCCCTTTCCTTTCTTTCAGAGGGGGAAAAGGGAAGGAGAGGGAGAGGGAGAAGGAAAGGGGGCGCCTGAGGTAGTCCTGGATTAGGGGGTGTTCGGATAGCCGAACTATACCTTCAGCCAGACTCCTGGACTATGAAGATACAAGATTGAAGACTCCGTCCCTTGTCCGGAAGGGACTTTCCTTGGCGTGGAAGGCAAGCTTGGCGATACGGATGTTCAGATCTCCTACTATTGTAACCGACTCTATGTAACCCTAACCCTCTCTAGTGTCTATATAAACCGGGGAGTTTTAGTCCGTAGGACAACATACACATCAACAATCATACCATAGGCTAGCTTCTAGGGTTTAGCCTCTCTTTATCTCGTGGTAGATCTACTCTTGTACTACCCCTATCATCAATATTAATCAAGCAGGACGTAGGGTTTTACCTCCATCGAGAGGGCCCGAACCTGGGAAAAACTTCGTGTCCCTTGCCTCCTGTTACCATCCGGCCTAGACGCACAGTTCGGGACCCCCTACCCGAGATCCTCCGGTTTTGACACCGACATTGGTGCTTTCATTGAGAGTTCCTCTGTGCCATCGCCGTCAGGCCCGATGGATCCTACGATCATCAATGGCGATGCAGTCCAGGGTGAGACCTTCCTCCCCGGACAGATCTTCGTCTTTGGTGGCTTCGCACTGCGGGCCAATTCACTTGGCCATCTAGAGCAGATCGAAAGCTACGCCCCTGGCCGTCAGGTCAGATTCAGAAATTTAAACTACACCGCTGACATCCGCGGGGACTTGATCTTCGACGGACTCGAACCACCGCCCAGCGCGCCGCACTGTCACGACGAGCATGATCTAGCTCTGCCGCCAAACAGTGCCCTGGAGGCCGCACCCGCATCGGCTCCGACCCTTAGTTCGGAGCCAACCGCGTCGATCGAGGATGGGCGGTTGGACGCCACCTCAGGGGTTGTGATCCCAACGGCGGTTGAGCCGAACACCAGCCCCGTACTCTGCGAGACTCGTGACTCCATGGAGCCGGATTCTTCTCTGAACCCTCCGCGCCCCTGCCGATCGAATCCGATTGGGCGCCGATCATGGAGTTCACTGCCGCAGACATCTTTCAGCACTCGCCTTTCGGCGATATCCTGAAGTCACTAAAGTCTCTCTCTTTATCAGGAGAGCCCTGGCCGAACTACGGTCAGCAAGATTGGAGTACGGACAATGAAGAAATTCAAAGCCCACCCACCACCCACTTTGTAGCCACTATCGACGATTTAACCGACATGATCGACTTTGACTCTGAAGACATCAACGGTATGGACGCCGATGAAGGAGACAATGAAGAACCAGCGCCTGTTGGGCCCTGGAACGCTACCTCGTCATATGACGTATACACGGTGGACGCGCCAAAAGATGACGACAAGGAGCGGAAGGACGCACCGAAGGCCTGCTCCCTTGAAAAGCAGTAAATACGGCGACGCAAGCGCCGCCCCAAATCCCGCTTCGACAGAAATAGCGATCACACAGACCCAGCGCTAGAGCAGGGCGAACAGCTGCCAGACAACGGCAATCCGGATATTCAAACCGAACAAACAAATCCTATCAGGGATAATGGTCCGGGCGACATAACGTCGGACAGGCACCCGGAGCATCAGAATGCCCGTGAAAGGCTCATTGCCACCACAAAGAGCCTTAAAAAGCATAATGCCCCGCAAAACAAACTCCAATTCAGATGGAGTAAAATACTTAATACAGCAGCAGTGTACGGCAATGATCGCCCCTCAAAGAGCTACCCAAAGCGGAAGCTGCTACCCGAATTCGATGAGGAGGCCTCCAGCCCCCCACAACCAAATATCAAAGCAACCACTTGGTCGGATAGACGACCCCTCTATCAACACAGAACGGCATACAATGCCGCTCACAATACAACACGCGACCCACGCGAGGGCTCGCACCCAAAGGACAGTGCAACAAGATCCATCTATGGACCACGCAAGCGCGCCCCAGCATACAATGCAACACAACAAGCATCAAAACAATGCGGTACACCCAGTTACAGGGGTGCCGCACACCCCCTATGTTTCACCGATGAGGTGCTGGACCATGAATTTCCAGAGGGATTCAAGCCCGTAAACATAGAGGCATACGATGGGACAACAGACCCTGGGGTTTGGATTGAGGACTATATCCTTCATCTCCATATGGCTCGAGGAGATGATCTCCACGCCATCAAATACATACCCCTCAAGCTCAAAGGGCCAGCTCGTCACTGGCTCAAAGGCCCCCCCCCCCCCCCGAAAGCTCCATTGGAAGTTGGGAAGAGCTCGAAGAAGCCTTTCGGGCAAATTTTCAAGGAACTTATGTCCGACCTCCGGATGCGGACGATTTGAGTCATATAACCCAACAGCCCGGAGAGTCAGCCCGAAAGCTTTGGAACAGGTTTCTCACTAAAAAGAACCAGATTGTCGACTGTCCGGACGCCGAAGCCTTGGCAGCTTTCAAGCATAGCATCCGTGACGAATGGCTCGCCAGACACCTCGGCCAAAATAAGCCGAGAACGATGGCCACATTGACAAACCTCATGACCCACTTTTGCGCGGGTGAGGACAGCTGGCTAGCCAGATGCAGCACCAGCGACCCCAGTACATCTGAAGTTAGAGATGGAAACGGGAAATCACGGCGCAACAGCAATAGCAAACGCCGGAATAAAGGAGATAGCACGAAGGGCACGGCAGTAAATGCCGGATTCAAAAGCTCCCGACCAGGCCAAAAGCCGCCTACTAAAGGCACCAGGGATGAACCGTCCAGCCTCAACCGAATTCTGGACCAGGTATGTCAGATACATAGTACCCCTAGCAAGCCCGCTAATCATACCCACAGAGAATGTTGGGTCTTCAAGCAGTCCGGCAAGCTCAACGCCGTACACAAGGGGGAGGATACACCAAGTGAAGACGAGGACGAGCCTCCCAAGCAAGACACTGGGGAACAAAAGAAATTCCCCCCAGAAGTCAAAACAATAAAAATACTACACATGATCAAGGAAAAAAACAATGCGGCACCCCCAGGAAAATATACGCAAGTGCCTGTCACTGCGAAATCCTGCCAATGGTCATCTCAACCGATCATTTTCGACCATCGCGATTACTTAGCAAGCATCCGACACACAGGATGGGCTGCCTTGGTATTAGACCCAGTAATTGGTGAATATCACTTCACACGAGTCCTGATGGACGGCGGCAGCAGCCTAAACCTAATATACCAGGATACAATCTGCGGGATGGGGTTAGACCCAACACAAATTCGCCATAGCAATACTACCTTCAAAGGAGTAACGCCAGGCCCAGGGGCTTGTTGTACGGGCTCCCTCCTACTACAAGTTATATTCGCCTCCCCCGATAACTTCCGTAGCGAGCATTTAAC
Organism: Triticum aestivum; assembly: GCF_018294505.1. Classification (NCBI taxonomy): domain Eukaryota; kingdom Viridiplantae; phylum Streptophyta; class Magnoliopsida; order Poales; family Poaceae; genus Triticum; species Triticum aestivum. The sequence continues at coordinate 123,088,804 of NC_057812.1, forward strand.
CTTCCACATCGCTCCGTTTTAAAGTGGCTATCAAGCACTGCTCGGGCACGAAGCTTTCGCTCGCTTTAATGCAATACCACACTACGCCTCCATCACACTCAAGATGCCCGGTCCACGCGGCATCATCTCAGTGCACGAAAATATCAAGCGATCTCTGCGCACCGAAGAGAGTGAGGCTGCCTTGGCAGCCACACACTAAAGGCGCCCGGACTAGCCAAAGCGCCCTATAGGTCGTCAAGACCTCAGACACAACTAATCGAGTCCGGCGCCGCTACTCATACCGAATAAATGGTCACACCCCTATTACAAGGGGCTCAACGTGCGCAGACATGTGGCCATTCCTCCTCATCTTGAATTATGCATAGTTTTTTAATTACCTTTTTGCACGACAACCTTTTTCACCTAAATTCCTCTCTTTTACAGACGATCATCGTGCCACGCCCGTCCAGGATACGGCACAACGGAGACACAGGCGCAGACGTGCAGCAGGGACCAGCTCCAAGGATTCTTTTTAGATTAAGACCCTGCGTCAACCTTTTTTACTGTCTCTTGTTGATACATATCCACCATTGAGAAGGATGCTGACGTCTTGGCATGTGGCCACGCCAGACCAATGCACGTACCTGGACATAAGGGGCTTCTTATGAAGGCCATTATTTAGGCCTGGTTTATACCACAAAGACCGAATACCTTAGGGAGTGTTCGGCGTCGCGAGTTTGGCCATATATGCATCAACTCCGAATCATTGTCTTTGGTCAAATGTTGGGTTTGCCTGGCTCCTGTGTTTTGGTGCCTTACGTTCCGCTTTACCGGCTAAGGTAGCACCAGGAGAACTACTGCGATTGTGCCCTGGTTCATCCGGACGAGCACCTCAGTAGAGAAAGCCGAAAACTGACTGTCATGATCTAGCGCAAGACTGGTCAACCACTCGATGACCCATGGGAATGTTAGAATTCCTCCGCCTTAACGAAGGGCCGCTTTCCGGCTAGGCATATACGCACCCCGAGATCGGGAGAGTGCGGAGCCACTAGGGGCTATCTAGTAGCCCCACTGTCAAACTCCTATGGCTAAGTGAAAGTGTTAAAGCATTATAGTCCGGTTGCCTCGCTCGCTCCGCTATCACCTCCTTAATAGGACCAAGACGTTGGGTTAAGTGTGAACGCATGTTTCTGCGAACACCTCCGCATTATATGCGTGGGGGTTGAAGCCGACGACTACAATCTTTCAGGTTATACACATGTATACATAAACGGCCGCCCAGGAGGCATCACATTACTTTCAGGCAAAACTATAAAAGTAGCCTTATGAAAATTTATAAAAGCATTTCGCTTACAATGAGATTACATGTCACTCAAACATAATATTTTTTGAGCACTGGGTCTCTATCAAACGAGCACCCTCAAGAACTTCCTCAAAGTAGTGCTCAGCAGCCCTTCGACCTATGGCCGAATCCTGCGCGGCAATAATGGTAGCATCCATCTCCGCCCAGTATGCTTTAGCATGGGCAAAGGCCATTCGTGCGCCTTCTATACACGCCGACCTCTTCATCGCATTAATGCGCGGCACCACATTAAGGAACTGCTGCACCAAGCCGAAATAGCTGCTCGGTTTCGACCTTCCCGGCCATAGCTGATCCACAACAGACCTCATGGAGAGTCCGAACAACCTATTTAGTTCGGCCCATTCGGCTAATTGGTCCGTCAATGAAAGCGGACGCTCGGGAGAAAGGAATTGTTTCCAAAACAGCTGGTCTACTTCACGGTCCGTCTGACTCTGGAAGTATTTGGCCGCATCGGCAGCGCTCGCCGCCAAATCCATATACACGTCCCCCGAACTCCACAGCCGATCCAGAGGGGCATACCGTGGATCTCCGAACTTCCTCTGCAGCATAAAGGATTTCCCGGCTACAATATCCCCGGCTTCCCGCAGCTCCTCCTTCCTTGCCCTCATAGCAGAGCGGAGGTCTTTTCCCGTTGCAGCAGCCTTCTCAAGGTCCGATGCCTTCGCCTGGTTTTCCTTTTCAAGAGCCCGGCAACGGTCGACGGCGGCTTTCAATTCTACGGCCATATTGGCCATCTTATCCCGGCTCTCGCCATGCACGGCCTTCTCGGCTCGCAACTCTTCGGCCGCCTTCAAAGCAGCCGCATTACCCAATCTCGCTTGTTCCTTGGCTCGGGCAAGTTCCGCCCGCAAGGCTTCAACAGTGGCAGCTCCATCTGCAGTAATAACATGTTAAATATACCGGCTTCAGGTTGCTCTTACTATGCGGCGTTTACCAGATAATAACACCTACCCTGCGCCTCATCAAGCCTTTTGTTAACAAGCTCGATGTCGGCATCTGCCGCATCCAACTGCCGTTTTAAATGGGCAAACTCGCTAGTCCGGCTAGCCACCGGAGCTTCCATCACCTGCTCATAAAAGCAGTATGGTTACTACCTACGATTATGATCCTCTGATCGCCGTCGTTCTCAACGACAACCAGAGTCTCAAGGGCTATTATCTACACAGGGCACACTTAGCATGTGCAGGACTATCATACATTATTTTACGTACCTCAAAACCTGTCAGTAGACTCATAAAAGCTTTATGCAATCCGCTTTTGGCGGACGAGATTCTCTCCATCACTGTATTCATCAGCACACGGTGTTCATCTGAGATGGCTGCTCGCCCCACCAACTCCCTCAGAACATCCGACCGCACACTAGACGGTGCCGGACTCGTTTGTCTACTCTCTTCGGGAGCCGGACATTAGGAACTTCGGGGGTCGACAGGATTATCTTCTGGCCTCGCCGGACTCGGAGAGGCCCTCCACGATGACACTTCAGGGTCGCCCGCTTCCATAGCGGAGGTGTCCGGAGGAGGCGTTTCACTCTCCATCATCTCTAGAAGAAGATCCCCCGAAGACGAGCTCATTTGAGAGGGGCTAAGGCCCGAACTGCAAAGATACATGCAGTGGTTACCTTCTCAGAAGAAAAGACGACATATCTGTACTATCAAGTTATTTTGGGTCACTTACGACTCGTGAGAGAATTGATCTCCCCGCGGACTTTGTGCGGCAACCGCACCCCCCGGGGTAGGACCCTCTGTGGGAGACTTCTTCTCTAGTTTGGAAGCTTCAGCTTCCGAATCCCCAGACGCAATCCTTTTCCTCTTCTGATCATCTTCCTTCATGGAGATGCTCGCTCCCTCGGCTAGAGCGGCCAGCGTTGGGGGCCCATGACCGCCCGCATTTTCCTGCAAGGGCTCTGGGCAAGGTGCGGTCTGGAGCATCTTTTCCAATATCGAATTTTCCAAACCCTCAGGGAGGGGGGCCGAGCACCGAATCAACTTCGCCTTCGTTACCCAGTCCTGGTCAAAAAGTGAACTCTTAGAAATAACTTAGCATCAAAGGAGAGGTAGTACGCTCGGTCAAAAGACGCCTTACCTGCTCGGCGGCGCGGTTTCTACTCAGGCCCGCGTCCTCGGTGATTTCCGGACACTCCACTTGAGGTCCGAAGAACGACTTGTGCATCTCCTCGTGCGTCAGGCCAAGGAAATTTTGAATGGTGCGCGGTCCCTCGGGATTGAACTCCCACAAGCGAAGAGGCCAGCGTTTGCAAGGCTGGACTTGACGAACCAGCATAATTTGTGTTACTACAACCAAACTGAAATCTCCATTAAAGAGATCTTGAATGCTGCTTTGCAGTATAGGCACGTCCTTGGCCGGACCCCAGCTCAATCCTCTGCTAATACATGACATCAGTTGTGGAGGAGGGACCGAGCGGAAAACGGGGGCGGCCGCCCACTTGGCACTTCTAGGAGCGGTGATGTAGAACCACTCCTATTGCCACAATTCAGACACCTCTGGAATAGAACCTTTGGGCCACGCAGCTCCCGTCATCTTGCATATTGAGGCACCTCCACACGCCGCATGTTGCCCCTCGATCATCTTCGGCTTACTTCAAAAGTCTTGAGCCATAGGCCAAAGTGAGGGGTAACCCGGAGGAAGGCCTCGCACACAACAATAAACATCGTGATATGAAGAAAGGAGTCCGGAGCTAGATCATGGAAATCTAGCCCGTAGTAAAACATCAAGCCCCTGACAAAAGGATCCAATGCAAGGCCTAGACCTCGGAGGAAGTGGGAGACGAACACGATGCTCTCGTTGGGTTCAGGGGAGGGGACGGCCTGCCCCCGGGGAGGCAGCCGATGCAGAATCTTGGCGGTCAGATATCTGGCCTCCCTCAACTTTTTGACGTCTTCTTTCGTGACGGAAGAAGGCACCCATCAGCCTTGAAGGCTAGATCCGGACATGACTGAAGGTTCGGAGCACCTAACCTGAACTTTGGGCGTTTGAGCTTGAGGTGGGGGGAGGATTCGATTGAGCACGGGAGGGAAAAATAAAAGGCCACGTCCCTTTATAAAGAGGGTGGATATCGAGCGTCCTCTCCGTGTCCGTTTGGACTTGCCTATGATCTAGGAGTCCTAGAAGCGGTTGGGTTACCCACGCCCGTATTGATGAGAATCCCGGAATAAGGGGACATGATCTCTGCTTTGACAAGACGTGCCAAGGAAACTGCCTCGCATAACGCGCTGAGGTGGGATAATGAAACGACTCAGATAAAGGCTTGGTCGTGGTGTGTCACGCTACAGAATACGTCAGCAGATTAGATTTGTGTAAATATTATTCTCTCTATGGCAATATGTGGAAAACTTATTTTGCAGAGCCGGACACTATCTTTGTGTTTAAAATCTTCTATAAAGTACTTGGAGGAGGAACCGACCTTGCAATGCCGAAGACAATCTGCGCGCCGGACTCGTCGTCATTGAAGCCTGGTTTAGGGGCTACTGAGGGAGTCCTGGATTAGGGGGTGTTCGGATAGCCGAACTATACCTTCAGCAGGACTCTTGGACTATGAAGATACAAGATTGAAGACTCAGTCCCGTATCTGGAAGGGACTTTCCTTGGCGTGGAAGGCAAGCTTGGCAATACGGATGTTCAGATCTCCTACTATTGTAACCGACTCTATGTAACCCTAACCCTCTCCGGTGTCTATAAACCGGGGATTTTTAGTCCGTAGGACAACATACACATCAAAAATCATACCATAGGCTAGCTTCTAGGGTTTAGCCTCTCTGATCTCGTGGTAGATCTACTCTTGTACTACCCATATCATCAATATTAATCAAGCAGGATGTAGAGTTTTACCTCCATCGAGAGGGCCCGAACCTGGGTAAAACTTCGTGTCCCTTGCCTCCTGTTACCATCCGGCCTAGACGCACAGTTCGGGACCCCCTACCAGAGATCCGCCGGTTTTGACACCGACAGCGCCCCTTCCCCTTGTCCAATTCGGACAGCCCATGGGGGCGCCACACCTGTGACGCCCCCGATTTAATCGTACACTAATCATGCACGCAAATGTGTACGATCAAGATCAGGGACTCACGGGAAGATATCACAACACAACTCTAAAACATAAATAAGTCATACAAGCATCATAATACAAGCCAGGGGCCTCGAGGGCTCGAATACAAGTGCTCGATCATAGACGAGTCAGCGGAAGCAACAATATATGAGTACAGACATAAGTTAAACAAGTTTGCCTTAAGAAGGCTAGCACAAACTGGGATACAGATCGAAAGAGGCGCAGGCCTCCTGCCTGGGATCCTCCTAAACTACTCCTGGTCGTCGTCAGTGGGGTGCACGTAGCAGGCGCTTCCAGTGTAGTAGTCGTCATCGACGGTAGCGTCTGGCTCCTGGGCTCCATCGTCTGGTTGCAGCAATCGAGTAGAGATAGGGGGAAAAGGGGGAACAAGGCAACCATGAGTACTCATCCAAAGTACTCGCAAGCAAGGAGCTACACTACATATGCATGGATATATGTGTAAAGGGCCATATCAGTGGATTGAACTGCAGAATGCCAGAATAAGAGGGGGATAGCTAGTCTTATCGAAGACTACGCTTCTCGTCACCTTCGTCTTGCAACAGGTAGGAGAGGGTAGGTTGAAGTCCTCCAAGTAACATCACATAGCAATAATCCTACCCGGCGATCCCCTCCTCGCATCCCTGAGAGAGAGCGACCACTGGTTGTATCTGGCACTTGGAAGGGTGTGTTTTATTAAGTATCCGGTTCTAGTTGTCATAAGGTCAAGGTACAACTCCAAGTCGTCCTGTTACCGAAGATCACGGCTATTCGAATAGATTAACTTCCCTGAAGGGGTGCACCAACTTACCCAACACGCTTGATCCCATTTGGCCGGACACACTTTCCCGGGTCATGCCCGGCCGCGAAAGATCAACACGTCGCAGCCCCACCTAGGCTCAACAGAGAGGCCAGCACGCCGGTCTAAACCTAAGCGCACAGGGGTCTGGGCCCATCGCCCATAGCACACCTGCACGTTGCGTACGCGGCCGAAAGCAGAACTAGCCCCCTTAATACAAGAGCAGGCTTACGTTCCAATCCGGCGCGCGCCACTCAGTCGCTGGCGTCACGAAGTGCTTCGGCTGATACCAGGACGTCGGGATACCCATAACTACTCCCGCGTAGATGGTTAGTGCGTATAGGCTCGTAGCCAACTCAGATCAAATACCAAGATCTTGTTAAGCGTGTTAAGTATCCGCGAACGTCGAACAGGGCCAGGCCCACCTCTCTCCTAGGCGGTCTCAACCTGCCCTGTTGCTCCGCCACAAAGATCCACACAGAGGGCCGTCGGGCCAAAGGTCCTTTCAGCCCCCAATCCGTGAATCACTCGCGGGTACTCTTCGAGCTGACCCGACTTTAGTCACCATCTGTATAGTATGTATGTATGTAAAGTATATACCCGTGATCACCTCCTGAGTGATCACGGCCCAATAGTATAGCGAGGCAGACTGACAAGAATGTAGGGCCAATGATGATAAACTAGCATCCTATACTAAGCATTTAGGATTGCGGGTAAGGTATCAATGACTGTAGCAACAATGACAGGCTATGCATCAGAATAGGATTAACGGAAAGCAGTAATATGCTGCACTACTCTAATGCAAGCAGTATAGAGGAGAATAGGCGATATCTGGTGATCAAGGGGGGGGCTTGCCTGGTTGCTCTGGCAAGAGAGAGGGGTCGTCGTCGATGTAGTCGTACTCGGTGGCATCAGCGCCGGTCTCGGGGTCTACCGGGGAAGAAGAGGGGGGAAGAAACAGTAAATACAGAGCCAACAAAGTATCACAAACAAAACGAGGCAATACGCGGTGCTAGGTGTGCCCGAACGCGGTAGTAGGTGATACCGACGAAGGGGGAAAGCATCCGGGAAAGTATTCCCGGTGTTTCGCGTTTTCGGGCAGAGGGCCGGAGGGGGAAAGTTGCGAGTTCGATAGGTTAGGGGGGTGTGGTGGACGAACGGGCTGCGTATCCGGATTTGTCTCGTCGTTCTGAGCAACTTTCATGTTGAAAATAATTTAATCCGAGTTATGGATTAAAAGATATGATTTTCTAAAGATTTTATTAATTTCTGGAATTTAATTAATTATTTAGTTAATTCGAAAAATGGATTTATGACGTCAGCATGATGTCATGCTGACGTCAGCAGTCAACAGAGTTGACTTGGTCAACCTGACATGTGGGTCCGGTGGGACCCACCTGTCATTCTCTGTTTAGGTTAATTACAGATTAGTTAATTTAATTACTATTTAATTAACCTAACTAGTTAATTAAATTAATTAAACCGGATTAATTAACTTAATTAATTCATTAGATAATTAATTAATTTTATTAAATCATTTTTTTATTTTTTATTTTTATTTTTAATTCCTTTTTTTAAACGTTATGGGCATGGGGCCCATCTGTCATAGGCCCCAGGGGCCTATCGGGCGTGGCCCGAACGGGCGTGCGGGCAGCGGGCGCAGGGCGCTGGCGCGGGCACCAGCCCGAACGGGCGCAGATGGTCGCCGGCGCACGGGCGGGGCCATTCGGGGCGATGGGGCGGGCGCAGGCCACCGGGGCACAGTGGGGCGCCGGCCAGGGGGTGGCCGCGGGCGAGGCAGGGCACGGCCACGGGGCACGGGTGGGCGGAGAGCACGTGAGAAGCAACAGCAGAAGCACACGGCGTGGCAGCGCCGGCGCGGGGTGGCGGTGGTGCTAGGCAAGGGTGGCCAGGGGGTGCGTGGGGTGGCAACAGAGGGGGGTGAGGTCGGGGCGCCGGCGTTTGCAACGAGTTGCGGCGTCAGCGGCATGGGTGACCATGGTTGCGGGGAAAACGGCGCCCGGTCGGGCGCAGCCCGGCGCACAGGCAGTGGCCGGAGTGGGCACGTGAGGCGCGGGGCGCGGTGGAGTGCGTGCAGCGAGGGGAAGGGCGGTTATGAGCTCCGGCGAGCTCGAGCGACAGCGGGGGGGGGGGGGAAGGAGGAGAGGCCGGGCCTCACTTGCGGTGCAGGGGAACGGCAGCATGCTCGAGGAGGAGGACGAGGAGGCGACGTAGAGGAAGAGGTCCGGCGAGGGAGCGGTCCGACGAGTCGGCTTCGGGCGACGGTGGTCGGCATCAGGCGACGGGGCGCTGGGGGGGGGTCGGCTGCCCAGACCAGATCCGCGCGGGGCGGAGGCCTTGAGGGGGCGGGCGGAGGCGACGGCGGGGTCAGCGCGGCGACGGCGACGCGGTCGTCGGGGGCAAGCGCCCCCGATCCAGATCGGGGGGGGGAGCGAGAGGAACGAGGGGGAGTGGGTGTGGTAGCGGTTTAGGGTTTGGTCGCGTGGGGGATAAGGGGGACCGGGGTGGGCCGGCCTGGCAGTCCGTCGGCCTGCTGGGCCGAGGCCCAGATGGGGGTTCCTTTTCCTTTTTTTTGTTTGTTTGTCTCTTTTGTATTTTCTTCCTTTTATTTATTTTCTCTTCTGTTTTAATTCAATTTAAAATATTTATGTATTTTATAAAACTGTGCCTTCTACACCATAATTATCTATGTAATATTTAGTACAATCCGAACATTTTTATTTTAATTTTTGAAAACTTTTATTATTGACATTAATTTGAATTTGAATTTTGAAACGGTTTCGAATCATCGCAAGGTTAACAACAGTAACCGTGGTGACGTGGCACCATTAGCCCGGGATTACTGTAGCTTAATTATCCGGGCGTCACAATTCTCCTCCACTACAAGAAATCTCGTCCCGAGATTTAAGCAGTGGAGTAAGGGGGGGAAGTTGTGGTTGCGAAATTCTAATGGATCTTCTCGGTCTTGGTTGCTCTCCTCGAAGAGGTCGATCCATTACGTTGATGTCTCCATTTCTCTGCTTCAAGTCACCATGATCAAGTCGTCATCCTTTCTTCGGGATCTCCAACGTACTTTCGAATAGGTAAGGGGCAGCTTGGCTACGACAGAATGCTTATGAGGGAAAACAATCTGGGGTTAACCCATGAATGAGCATAAGATTATCTCTCGAGTTGAACATATAAAATACATCGAGAGTAAGGTACGAAGATAGAATAAGAGGTTCCCAGCGGATAGATAGTTGCTCGAAGTCTGAACCAGAGTGAGAAAAGGGGTTCAGAAAGGCGAGGGTAGGTATTGTGTCTGATACCAGAATAGATTACTAGGCATGTGGCCCATGAATTACATACGAAGTCAAGCTCGAGGAATAACTTTGACAACAAGGTGTACAGGAGAGTCAGGTTTCGATCCTGTGGAACTGTGGGTTATGGGCCCACCATGTGGGTTAAAAGTAGGAAAGGCGGTGACGTCTTGCACAATCATGTAAGCAAGGCATGCCAGAGGAGAGTCTGTGGGTCATGTCGGCAACAACATAGGTACCAAGGGCGAGGGACGAAGAGAACCATTTTTCTGCTCGTTGAAACGAGGCGGACCAATAGGCAAGGTTCCCGTCCATCGGTGGTTACCGGAATGTCATCAACAAAAGTAACAAGGTCTTACCGACAGAGTTGTACATCGAGGTGTTTGCACAAGCAGTGGATTATTACTGCTTATATCATATAGATCATAGAAAAGGTTTAAACAAACCAATGGAAGGAAAATATGATCATCAGATTAAACAGAACAATGGAAAGGAAAATATGTTTAAACACATATTTCAAGGGTATATCCTTCCCAAGGACAAGCAGAGCAAGATATCCATGGCAGGATATAAAGTAGAAAACCATTTAGGTAAGGGGGGAGGAATCTCATGATATTACCCATACCACGGTATTAGGATAAATGATAAATAAAATTTAGCATCGTGCTTCAAATGTTCCTGTTGAAAATCGGAGTACCATTGACATGCTTCGAGATAGCATTGACAAGGTCTTCAGGTGAAGATCAGACTTTGGAAACACGAAGGATCCATCAGGAATAACTTGTAGAATAAGTCTTACAATTTCCTCATGGATGAATGGATAACCTTGCTGAAAAGGAATCTATAATGATAGGTCCTCCAGCCGGGGGGGGGGTGCTAGGCATGACATCATGTTACCGGGTCATCAAAGGATCAACATCATGACTCTTGGAAAGTTGTCCCAACCATCATATCTGACCGAGATTCAGATCCGATTGGTGTCAGGATACCTCAGACTTAGGATACCTGAGAAGAAAAGGTGCAACGCAAATTGACGAGATGACATTGTAAGATTCTCGGGGAAATGAACTATGAAGTGATTTCCGTTAACAAGAGTCCATCATTAACCCAAGGAGAGGACAAGGAGGTGTCTGGTGAACTCAACGGCAATTCACCGAGATTCCCAAAAGATGGATTTCCACCATTAAGTGAACAAGGAGATAACATTTGTCAGATCAAATGATATAAGGAAGTATGCTCGAGGAAAACATACACAATTAAACATTGGTTGAAAGGTGCGCCCGAAATATGGGTTGGGTTGCACGACCAATGTCAGAATGGTGATTCAATTAGCGAAGGACTTAGAATGAACTATCGCCCATTCACTTCAAAGCAATAGGGTTGTTAGAAGTTTTGAATTCACACGTCATAGCTCCATTGTCGGTATTCCGGTTGAAAACAATACGGGGACCAAGGAATGAACGAAGATGGCAAGAAGTATTATGATATCAAGAATTATTAAGAGGTGGTGAAATTCTCACCACATTCTTGACAAAAAGAGATGGTAATACTTCCGAGGTAAGGAAGATCAACTGCTGGGTAGCAGTGATCTCAAGGTTTACACAAAACACGAACAAGTTGTGTTGAACGGAAGGCAATAAAGTGGTCGATGAGAACAGGAATCATCGAGGGGCAAGGATGGTATTACCCATCATGAATTCAATTGAATTCCTGGAAGAGCTCATAAGGTTGATGATGATCACGACACAATTGTCGAGAGATTTCATGCAGATGTAGTCAATCAGCGACGACATCAAGTCAAAGGAATGATGAAGCAAGAGGTTATTGGAACCACAGTTACGACACAAACTCGAACTCAAGCTTGTTGTTTAAGGTGAAAGGGTATGACGAGGAAAATCGACGTAAGGTTAGTTCATCGTCGAAAATTGGTGCTCCGAGAATAAGGACCAGGTAGCACCGTTAGAATCGTCACGACAATGATATAGCCAAACAGGCTAGGAATGGCGTGATCGGGTAACAAACTCGTACTTATAGAAGCTTACTGAAGAGTTGTTGAACCGTAGAGCGGACTCGGTTCAGTTATCGGTGTCTTTGAGTGTTCAATAACTCAGAGCCCGCGAAAAATTGGAATCAGTGGGAAGGTAGCACTTGATGAAGAACTCATAAAAAGTTATGCAGTTCCATGATAATCTCGAGATACCAGGGGGGTAATACTCGACACAAGATCAAAGTAAAGGTTGGACTGGTGTATTGATCCATAGAAGACAATTGTTTTAACTTGTCCGAGAAATGAGATCAAAGAAGAACAATCATGGTCGGAACCACGGTTGCAAGGGATCAATTCACAGATACCATAGGTTAGTTATCAAGGAAATAGTTATTGTTACAAGAAGCTTTCATGATAGGATATATATCGCGTCCATGGGCATGAACACAAGTTCAAGGTCGACTCCCACTTCTCCAATGCATAACCTTTCATTCACTTCTCACGTTCGATGAAGTTGCAGTGTTGAAATTTTGTCTGGTGAAGCACCAGAAGAGTATGACTCGTGAAAACTTTCGGGTTCACACGGTTTAGAGAAGGCATATGTTCAACCCATAGGGGCTTCTTAGAAACATATACCACAAGTTTCAAGAGTAAATAACACAAGCCCGAAAGCAGAGCATGGTTGGCCAAGCAGAGGATACAACTTAACAAGGGCATCATGTATCAGGGGAAGAACTCACAAAGTGATCAAATGTGAAGGACACTGTCGGATAACAATCCAACACAGGACTTGATGGTCCACAAAGGATCTGATGTGAGTATCGATACTCAACCAGAAGAGGAAGGAATGCGAATGCAACAGGTTATGGAATCATCTGAATAATTCAAAGCTAAAATGCAAAGGAATTATGATTTCCAAAACAAAGGATCAGAAACAGACGTTCTGATCAAGGACGTATCAATTGAATATACCAGAGGCACAATCGATGACAGATAGTTTGGTCGAGAACCAGCTCATGTTTGAAAGACGTCTGAGCCGGAGAGATAATTTAAAAGGATCAACTGATGATTGCGTGCATTCGCAACATATTGAGTCAACAGACTCAAAATGATAATGACAAGGAATGTCAATAAGATTTCTATACTTATGGGATTAATCATAATGAAAGCAAACAAGAAATTCCAGAGCAATAGGTTGCTGAGGATTTTCGGAATATCGGGTGGTATTTCGAAGACTTTTGTGTAACACATGAACAACTGGGGGATGAGCGGATACTCGATAAATGCGAGAATTAACCGTAGGGGTATTCAAGTGACAAGAACAGCAAGGCAGTAAGCTCAAGGGATTATCGAAACCACGACGAGTTTTTCAGGGTATCTTGTAATAACAAGACCAACTGGGGATGATATAAGAATAACAACTGTAAGTAGTTACCCATAAGGGTTGACGGTGGAAGGGGAATTGCAAACGCGATGAACACAAGTTCTCGGGTTAACAGCGGAAAGTATCTTCAGGGTCTTCACGTGCAGCAGACGATCATCAGTAATAAGGGGCTCTCCGGGTGAAAGTGATAACGAGATCCTAATGTTAGATTTAGCAAAATTCATTTAACCCGAATAGAAGAGAGATCAGAGTCCCAGAGTAAAGGTCGAGGAGTAAAAGATCCTAGTACCACCCGATGGCGACGTGGGCCCGTAAGGCACACAGCCATGTTAGTAAAAGTTTTGCAATGACTAGACTCGACTTCGGCCAAGGAGTGTGGAAGGGGGATTCCTACAGGCAGTTGGCTCTGATACCAACTTGTGACGCCCCCGATTTAATCGTACACTAATCATGCACGCAAATGTGTACGATCAAGATCAGGGACTCACGGGAAGATATCACAACACAACTCTAAAACATAAATAAGTCATACAAGCATCATAATACAAGCCAGGGGCCTCGAGGGCTCGAATACAAGTGCTCGATCATAGACGAGTCAGCGGAAGCAACAATATCTGAGTACAGACATAAGTTAAACAAGTTTGCCTTAAGAAGGCTAGCACAAACTGGGATACAGATCGAAAGAGGCGCAGGCCTCCTGCCTGGGATCCTCCTAAACTACTCCTGGTCGTCGTCAGCGGGCTGCACGTAGCAGGCGCCTCCAGTGTAGTAGTCGTCATCGACGGTGGCGTCTGGCTCCTAGGCTCCATCGTCTGGTTGCAGCAATCGAGTAGAGATAGGGGGAAAAGGGGGAACAAGGCAACCGTGAGTACTCATCCAAAGTACTCGCAAGCAAGGAGCTACACTACATATGCATGAATATATGTGTAAAGGGCCATATCAGTGGACTGAACTGCAGAATGCCAGAATAAGAGGGGGATAGCTAGTCTTATCGAAGACTACGCTTCTGGTCACCTTCGTCCTGCAACAGGTAGAAGAGGATAGGTTGAAGTCCTCCAAGTAACATCACATAGCAATAATCCTACCCGGCGATCCCCTCCTCGTATCCCTGAGAGAGAGCGACCACCGGTTGTATCTGGCACTTGGAAGGGTGTGTTTTATTAAGTATCCGGTTCTAGTTGTCATAAGGTCAAGGTACAACTCCAAGTCGTCCTGTTACCGAAGATCACGGCTATTCGAATAGATTAACTTCCCTGCAGGGGTGCACCAACTTACCCAACACGCTTGATCCCATTTGGCCGGACACACTTTCCCGGGTCATGCCCGCCGCGAAAGATCAACACGTCGCAGCCCCACCTAGGCTCAACAGAGAGGCCAGCACGCCGGTCTAAACCTAAGCGCACAGGGGTCTGGGCCCATCGCCCATAGCACACCTGCACGTTGCGTACGCGGCCGAAAGCAGAACTAGCCCCCTTAATACAAGAGCAGGCTTACGTTCCAATCCGGCGCGCGCCACTCAGTCGCTGGCGTCACGAAGTGCTTCGGCTGATACCACGACGTCGGGATACCCATAACTACTCCCGCGTAGATGGTTAGTGCGTATAGGCTCGTAGCCAACTCAGATCAAATACCAAGATCTCGTTAAACGTGTTAAGTATCCGCGAACGTCGAACAGGGCCAGGCCCACCTCTCTCCTAGGCGGTCTCAACCTGCCCTGTCGCTCCGCCACAAAGATCCACACAGAGGGCCGTCGGGACAAAGGTCCTTTCAGCCCCCAATCCGTGAATCACTCGCGGGTACTCTTCGAGCTGACCCGACTTTAGTCACCATCTGTATAGTATGTATGTATGTAAAGTATATACCCGTGATCACCTCCCGAGTGATCACGGCCCAATAGTATAGCGAGACAGACTGACAAGAATGTAGGGCCAATGATGATAAACTAGCATCCTATACTAAGCATTTAGGATTGCGGGTAAGGTATCAATGACTGTAGCAACAATGACAGGCTATGCATCAGAATAGGATTAACGAAAAGCAGTAACATGCTGCACTACTCTAATGCAAGCAGTATAGAGGAGAATAGGCGATATCTGGTGATCAAGGGGGGGGGCTTGCCTGGTTGCTCTGGCAAGAGAGAGGGGTCGTCGTCGATGTAGTCGTACTCGGTGGCATCAGCGCCGGTCTCGGGGTCTACCGGGGAAGAAGAGGGGGGAAGAAACAGTAAATACAGAGCCAACAAAGTATCACAAACAAAACGAGGCAATACGCGGTGCTAGGTGTGCCCGAACGCGGTAGTAGGTGATACCGACGAAGGGGGAAAGCATCCGGGAAAGTATTCCCGGTGTTTCGCGTTTTCGGGCAGAGGAGCCGGAGGGGGAAAGTTGCGAGTTCGATAGGTTAGGGGGGTGTGGTGGACGAACGGGCTGCGTATCCGGATTCGTCTCGTCGTTCTGAGCAACTTTCATGTTGAAAATAATTTAATCCGAGTTACGGATTAAAAGATATGATTTTCTAAAGATTTTATTAATTTCTGGAATTTAATTAATTATTTAATTAATTCGAAAAATGGATTTATGACGTCAGCATGATGTCATGCTGACGTCAGCAGTCAACAGAGTTGACTTGGTCAACCTGACATGTGGGTCCGGTGGGACCCACCTGTCATTCTCTGTTTAGGTTAATTACAGATTAGTTAATTTAATTACTATTTAATTAACCTAACTAGTTAATTAAATTAATTAAACCGGATTAATTAACTTAATTAATTCATTAGATAATTAATTAATTAATAATTAATTTTATTAAATCATTTTTTATTTATTATTTTTATTTTTAATTCCTTTTTTTAAACGTTATGGGCATGGGGCCCATCTGTCATAGGCCCCAGGGGCCTATCGGGCGTGGCCCGAACGGGCGTGCGGGCAGCGGGCGCAGGGCGCTGGCGCGGGCACCAGCCCGAACGGGCGCAGATGGTCGCCGGCGCACGGGCGGGGCCATTCGGGGCGATGGGGCGGGCGCAGGCCACCGGGGCACAGTGGGGCGCCGGCCAGGGGGTGGCCGCGGGCGAGGCAGGGCACGGCCACGGGGCACGGGTGGGCGGAGAGCACGTGAGAAGCAACAGCAGAAGCACACGGCGTGGCAGCGCCGGCGCGGGGTGGCGGTGGTGCTAGGCAAGGGTGGCCAGGGGGTGCGTGGGGTGGCAACAGAGGGGGGTGAGGTCGGGGCGCCGGCGTTTGCAACGAGTTGCGGCGTCAGCGGCATGGGTGACCATGGTTGTGGGGAAAACGGCGCCCGGTCGGGCGCAGCCCGGCGCACAGGCAGTGGCCGGAGTGGGCACGTGAGGCGCGGGGCGCGGTGGAGTGCGTGCAGCGAGGGGGAGGGCGGTTATGAGCTCCGGCGAGCTCGAGCGACAGCGGGGGGGGGGAGGAGGAGAGGCCGGGCCTCACTTGCGGTGCAGGGGAACGGCAGCATGCTCGAGGAGGAGGACGAGGAGGCGACGTAGAGGAAGAGGTCCGGCGAGGGAGCGGTCCGACGAGTCGGCTTCGGGCGACGGTGGTCGGCATCAGGCGACGGGGCGCTGGGGGGGGGGTCGGCTGCCCAGACCGGATCCACGCGGGGCGGAGGCCTTGAGGGGGCGGGCGGAGGCGACGGCGGGGTCAGCGCGGCGACGGCGACGCGGTCGTCGGGGGCAAGCGCCCCCGATCCAGATCGGGGGGGAGCGAGAGGAACGAGGGGGAGTGGGTGTGGTAGCGGTTTAGGGTTTGGTCGCGTGGGGGATAAGGGGGACCGGGGTGGGCCGGCCTGGCAGTCCGTCGGCCTGCTGGGCCGAGGCCCAGATGGGGGTTCCTTTTCCTTTTTTTTGTTTGTTTGTCTCTTTTGTATTTTCTTCCTTTTATTTATTTTCTCTTCTGTTTTAATTCAATTTAAAATATTTATGTATTTTATAAAACTGTGCCTTCTACACCATAATTATCTATGTAATATTTAGTACAATCCGAACATTTTTATTTTAATTTTTGAAAACTTTTATTATTGACATTAATTTGAATTTGAATTTTGAAACGGTTTCGAATCATCGCAAGGTTAACAACAGTAACCGTGGTGACGTGGCACCATTAGCCCGGGATTACTGTAGCTTTATTATCCGGGGGTCACAACACCTTGCGGGCTCTCCTCTCTCTCACCTATGGCCCATGAATGCCCATTAATTCCCCAGGGGGTTTTGGTAACCCCTCGGTACTCCGATAAATATCTGAAACGTCCCGAAACCATTCCGGTGTCCGAATACCATCATCCAATATATCAATACTTACCTCTCGACTATTTCGAGACTCCTCGTCATGTTCGTGATCTCATCCGGGACTCCGAACAATATTTGGTCCTCAAAGCACATAACTCATAGTACAAATCGTCATCAAATGTTAAGTGTGCGAACCCTACGGGTTCGAGAACTATGTAGACATGATCGAGACACATCTCCCATCAATAACCAACAGCGGAACCTGGATGCTCATATTAGTTCCTACATATTCTATGAAGATCTTTATCGGTCAAACCGCAATGACAACATATGTCATTCCCTTTGTCATCGGTATGTTACTTGCCCGAAATTCGATCGTCACTATCCTCATACCTAGTTCAATCTCGTTACCAGAAAGTCTCTTTACTCGTTACATAATGCATCTTCCTGCAACTAACTCATTAGTCACATTACTTGCAAGGCTTATCCTGATGTGCATTACCGAGAGGGCCCAGATATACCTCTCCGATACTCGGAGTGACAAATCCTAATCTTGATATATGCCAACCCAACAAACACCTTTGGAGACACATGTAGAGCATATTTATAATCACCTAGTTATGTTGTGACATTTGATAGCACACAAGGTGTTCCTCCGATATTCGGGAGTTGCATAATCTCATAGTCAAAGGAATATGTATAAGTCATGAAGAAAGCAATAGCAACAAAACTTAATGATTGTTATGCTAAGCTAACGGATGGGTCATGTCCATCACATAATTCTCCTAATGATGTGATCCCATTCATCAAATGACAACACATGTCTATGGTCAGGAAACTTAACCATCTTTGATTAACGTGCTAGTCAAGTAGAGGCATACTAGGGACACTTTGTTTTGTCTATGTATTCACTTCATGTATCAAGTTTCTGGTTAACACAATTCTAGCATGAATAATAAACATTTATAATGATATAAGGAAATATAAATAACAACTTTATTATTGCCTCTAGGGCATATTTCCTTCACCCTCTCCCTCCTTTATATACGGGGGCAGGGGGCACCTCTAAGACAAATCAATTGTTCTTAGTCGTGTGCGGTGCCCCCCTCCACCATTTACTCCTCCGGTCATATTGTCGTAGTGCTTAGGTGAAGCCATGTGCGGATTACTTCACCATCACCATCACCACGCCGTCGTGCTGACGACACTCTCCCTCGACACTTTGTTGGATCAAGAGTTCAAGGGGCGTCATCGAGCTGAACGTGTGCAGAACTCGGAGGTGCTGTACGTTTAGTAATTGATAGGTTGAATCGAGAAGACGTTCGACTACATCAACCTCGTTAAGCTAATGCTTCCGCTTTCGGTCTACGAGGGTACGTGGACACACTCTCCCTCTCTCGTTGCTATGCATCTCCTAGATAGATCTTGCGTGATCGTAGGAAATTTTTTGAAATTGCTTGCTACGTTCCCAACAGGTGGGAGGGAATGGGAGAGGCCAAGAGGCGCCCCAAGTAGGACCGAATCCTACTTGGGCTCCTCCCTATCCGTGCGCCCCCAGCCATATATGTCGGAGGGGGGAGGAAAGAGAGGGGGAGAGGCAAGGATGGGGGAATCCTATTCCTCTCTTTCCTTTCCCTTCACCTCTTTCTTTCTCCTCCTTGGCCGGCCCCTATGGGGGGCGCACCAGCCCCTTCTGGCTGGTGCATTTCCCCTCTTGGCACATAAGGCCCGTATCTTTTGCCGGGGGTGCCCGGAACCCCTTCTGGTGACCCGATAAGTACCCGGTACCCCCCGAAACACTTCCGGTGTCCGAATACTATCGTCCTATATATCAATCTTTACCTCTCGAGCATTTCGAGACTCCTCGTCATGTCCGTGATCTCATTCGGGACTCTGAACACCATTCGGTCACCAAATCACATAACTCATATAATACTATATTGTCATTGAATGTTAAGCGTGTGGACCCTACGGGTTCGAGAACTTTGTAGACATGACCGAGACACGTCTCCGGTCAATAACCAATAGCGGAACCTGGATTCCCATATTGGCTCCTACATATTCTATGAAGATCTTTATGGTCGAACCATTATGAAAACATATGTAATTCCCTTTGTCTATCGGTGTGTTACTTGCCCGAGATTCGATCGTCAGTATCATCATACCTAGTTCAATCCCTTTGCCGGCAAGTCTCTTTACTCGTTCTGTAATACATCACCTCGTGACTAACCCCTTAGTTGTTTGCTTGCAAGCTTATGATGTGTTTTACCAAGTGGGCCCAGAGATACCTCTCTGATACTCGGAGTGACAAATCCTAATCTCGATCTATTCCAACTCAACAAACACCTTCGGAGATACCTAGAGCATCTTTATAATCACCAAGTTACGTTGTGACGTTTGTTACTACACAAGGCATTCCTCCCGTATCCGGGAGTTGCATATTCTCATATTCGAAGGAATATGTATTTGATATGAAGAAAGCAATAGCAATAAAACTGAACGATCATTATGCTAAGCTAACGGATGGGTCTTCTCCATCACATCATTCTTCTAATGATGTTATCCCGTTATCAAATGAAAACTCATGTCCATGGTTAGGAAACCTTAACCATCTTTCATTAACGAGCTAGTGTAGTAGAGGCTCACTAGGGACATGGTGTTTGTTTATGTATTCACACATGTATTAAGGTTTCCGATGAATAAAATTCTAGCATGAATAATAAACCTTTATCATGAATAAGGAAATATAAAATAACAACTTTATTATTGCCTCTAGGGAATATTTTCTTCAATGTTGTCACACCGAGAGGGCGCTAAGAATATCTCTCCATCGTTAGAGGAGAAAATCCCACTCTCGAGGTATCTAGTCCCTTGTCAAACTTTTCGATGAAACTGTAAGTTGTCGTTATGATCACCGTGTTACAGATGGAATTTGAGAAACCCCAAAGTCCACCATACAGTATGAAGTGGCTACGATACTCTCATGGTCCAAGGAACTAAAAATATATGCTAATAATCTGTGTTATAACAATTGATTTCAGCCGACATTATCTCAAGGTATAACAAACAAGATTGGGTCGATTCAATATGATCGTTCTTCTAACATCATACTCTCAACTTGACTTAGGACTATCGTTACTCTTTACAATATCCTAAGATCTGGAAAACATGATCAACAACAACACTTGACCACTCCTAGAGGCAAGACTGGGAACCTATACTTTACTATTTTATCATTCCACATGTGCATATGAGTTTTTCACTGAATCACATATTCGAGTACCATAGCAGTTATAACATGAAATATAAAATATTAATTATGAAAATAGAAATATAATAATACCATATTATTGCCTCTAGGGCATATTTCCAACATATCGTTACACTTGACTATATCATAAGATCCAAAAAAATGATCGTCAACAACACTTGATCCATTCTTAGAGGCTAGACTAGGAACATATTATTTACTACTCCCTAATATGAGTTTCACACGTCAAAAACATGATCAGCAACAACACTTGAGTATTTATCATTTCACACGTGCATATGAGTTTTCCACTGAATCACATATTCCAGAATCATAGCAGTTATAGCATGAAATATAAACTCTTAATTATGAAAATAAAAATATAATAATACCATATTGTTGCCTTTAGGGCATATTTCCAACATATCGTTACACTTGACTATATCATAAGATCCGAAAAAATGATCGTCAACAATACTTGAGCCAGACTTGGAGGCAAGAATAGGAACCTATTATTTACTACTCCCTAATATGAGTTTCGCACATCAAAAACATGATCAGCAACAACACTTGAGTATTTATCATTTCACACGTGCATATGAGTTTTCCACTGAATCACATATTCCAGAATCATAGCAGTTATAGAATGAAATATAAACTCTTAATTATCAAAATAAAAATACAATAATACAATATTATTTCCTCTAGGGAATATTTCAACAAAAAAACATGTTTCTTTTTTAATCTTCTGTGAGAGGTACAAATTTGCTTCTGAGAAAGTAAAAAAAGTGTATTTTTGCTTCCGCGAGAGACACATATTTGCCTCCTATGGAGGGACAAGTTTGCTTCCATGAGAGGCACAACTATACCAGAACCATGCTTCCGATTCAATTTTTTTCGTCTGATTTTTCTTTGTTTTTTCGTGAAAAGGCTATCAAAATCTATTAACATGGTATTTAGTTTCAAAGATCTTGACGTGAGAAATCCAATGGTGAAAAGGGTTCAAAATTTAGACACACGGTTTAAGAGATAAAAATATTTTGAATAAAAGAATCTACCAAAAAAGGAAAAAAACAACGAGGTTGTGACAAGTGACTCACTGCATGTGCATCATTTGTCGCAACCTTGGAAGATGGAATGATCTTTACAAGAAGTACTTTTTTGTGAGAAAAACAAGAAGTACTCCTTGGGTAGTGATTTTGGGATGGCTTCTTTTGTTGTGAAGCAGGCTCAAAAGGCCGGGCGGCGAGCCCATCCGAGTCTGTCCATCAAGAAGAGCTACAAAAAGTAAGGCAGCGAAATCACTAATTAAGGAGTACTCATTGCAAAAGAACACTCCACTTTCCCAGGTCGCGACAGGTGGCGCACATGCAGCGCGTCATTTGTCGCAACCTGGGAGTTTTCCCTTTTTTCGTACATCCGTTTATTCAAAACGTTGTATCTCTTAAACCGTGCATCCAAATCTTGAACCGTTTTCATCATTGGATTCCTCGCGTCGAGATCTTCAAATATAGATCCCAAGTCGAACTTTTTTCATGAAAAAACCAGACGAAAAAAACCGGGTGAAAAAACCGAACCAGGAGCACGGTTTTTTCCCTTTCCGAAAGAGGCACGCCCGTTCCTCTCGCAAAATCACAACCGTGCCTCTCGTGGATGCAAAACCGTGACTCTCGTGTAAGGAAAAAAATAGAAAACACATTTTTTTTTCATTTCCAAGAGGTACAACCGTAACTCTCGCGAAAGGAAAATCGTGACTCTCGCGAAAGAAAATAAATAGAAAACGCGTATTTTTTTCCCTTTCCGAGAGGCACGGCCGTGACTTTCACGTAAGCACAACCGTGCCTCTCGTGGAAGCAAAACCGTGACTCTCACGAACGAAAAAAAAAACAGAAAACAAGTTTTGTTTTTCCCTTTTTGAGAGGGACGGCCGTGACTCTCGCGAAAGCACAACCGTGCCTCTCGCGAAAGCAAAACCGGGAATCTCGCGAAAGAAAAAAACAGAAAACGCGTTTTTTTTCGTTTCCGAGAGGCACGGCCGTGACTCTCACTAAAGCACAACCGTGCCTCTCCCGGAAGAAAACCCGTGACTTTCACGAAAGAAAAAAAAAGAAAACACGTTTTTTCGCGAAAAAAATCGAAAAAAAAAATTTGATCGAAAAGCTAAGAAAGACCGGGGGAAAACCAAAACGTCGAAAAAACCCGTTTAAAAGGCCAAAAATGTGTGTGGAAAAATAAAAAAATAAAATCCGAAGGGAACGTCCAGAGCGCGACACGTGGCGAATGGCTGAGAGCGCGCCAAATGGCACTGATCATTGCGAGGCTCCCGAAGGAGCGCTCGTTAACTAGGTGCTCCCGAAAGGCAGCGGCTCTCGGCTGCCACAACAAAGACGAGGCCCCGGATCGATAGAGGAAGCAAGCAGGTGCACCCAAACCCTAGCCGACGCCCCCTCCTCCTCCTCCGGATTCTTGCGGCGTGCGACGTGTCGGTGCCATGGCGCTGCGCTCTCCCTCCAGCACTTCACGGAGGAATCTGGGACCCCCTTATTCGCCGCCGGCGGACTCTCTGCCTCCCACCTCTCAGGTACCTAATTCCGCTCTCATTCATTCGATCCACCTACTATGCCTGCAATTCGCTGCCTGACTGCCTTGTTCTGACTTTTATCACCAAATTAACCCCATCAAACAGGTTTTATGCTAGTAACAAATCAAATTATATGATGCGCCCCTGACCTTTTTCACAGACAGTAAGAGAGATATAAATTTGCCTAATAATGGTGAATATTGCCACTGAAATATGTACAATAAGTGCCGGATTGCAGAGTCTATCTTTGATTCATGTGCTAAATCTTTTACTCTTGCTTGAAAAAGTGGTGATAATTACTCAATGGTTGGGCTTGGTCCCTGGCCCCGCTCGCACATTCACTACAATGTGGATTTGATGAACCCCTTTTATATGCACATAAATCTAAGATGAAAATTTTGGTACTTTTGCGCAGCAGTTTGAAAATTTTTGTGCTTTTGCAGAGTAGAGTGGTTTTTTACTGAAGCAATCTGTAGTGGTTGGGCTCGGCCCTGGCCCGCTCGCACATTGACTACACATCGGATATGATGAACCGTTAATTCCATGATATGTGGGTGTTTGTGTAACATCCCAAATTTTCAATTCGGAATGTTATACACTAGATCATCATTGCATTTCATATTTATTGTATTTTGGCTGATCCTAGAAATTTTTCGCAACTCAAGGACCCTTGAAGAGAGTTGGGGATTTCGTTATTTTCATATTTGAGTTGACTCAAATTTTGAAAATAGGATCTTTTGATTTTATTTATTTCATCTTCAATTATTTCTATTACAAAAATATGAGAGAGGGAATAAAATGACTTTCCCAAAAATAAAGAAATATTGAGGATTTAATAAAAAAATCAAATAAGATTTTATTTGGTTTTATTTGCTATTTTATTTGAATTTAGGAAAACATGTGCATTTTTCAAAATTGCGATTAGGCCCCAAATAAATGTTCACTTCGTCCGGCTTGATTTTCGAAGTCGGGGAAAATTTATTTCGGGATTTTTGGAGTCCGTTTAGTATTTCTTTCATTAGTTTTTTTGTGCGGAATTAATTTTTAAAAAATTCCGAACCGACTCCGGGCCGTACCCGAGCGGGACTCCGCCCCGGGGGGGCTTTATAAGCTGCCCGCCCGAGCCGCCGAAGCCCACCAGCGCCTCAGCCCCACAGCCCGCCCGCGCGCCCCAAACCCTAGCGCCGCCGCCGCCGCGCCGCCTCGCCGCCGCCCGCGCCTCGCCGCCGACCCCGCCGCGCCGCCTCACCGCCGACCCCGCCGTCCCGCCGCCCGAGGTAGCCGCCGTATCCGGCGGTTTTCCTCAGAAAACAGCTCGGTTTTTAAAAAAAAAACAACCACGGTTTTTTCTTTTTTTAGATCCGTTTTTTTGTTAGAACGGTTTTTTTTCGGTTTAGTTATTTAGCGAGCGTTCGCTCGTTGGTTCGTTTTAACGAACATGTTCGTCGTTTAGATCCAGTTAACGAACGTTCGTTCGTTAATTTGTTCGTCGTTTTTCTTTTTCTCGGATTTTCCGCGATTATTTCTGATCGTGATTTCTGATCTGATTTTCGTTTTAGTATAACTTCTCGCTTGTTTATCGGAATCGGGCGATTCAAGCGCCTGGAGTTTCGTCTCGAAACCCTCTTTCCGTTTAACCAACTTAAACAAGTTTTTGCTTCTGTAAAAATTGCCTTAGATCCAGAATAGTAAAGGAAGCCTGTTTCTTTTGCTGTTTGTCTTTCGTTGCTTCGTTCGATTGGATTCTTTTGCCAACCGGGGTTCTTAAGTTGAACTTTCTGGTTAGATCTCTTATTGGAGTTTTACCTGTGCATTAGATGAGTACTTATTGTGTGCTTGTTTGTTTGCGATAGAGTACCCGGAGTGCGCCGCTTGTTACTTCGAATCGCTAGGTTTCCCGGATCATCAGCAAGACAAGTAACACTTTGATCATACCTCCTACCACTCGGTTTTATTGCATTAGATCAATCCTTACACATTGCATGATTAGGATCTAACTAAATCAAGGGTTTGGGAAGTAGTTGAGGTAGTACCTATTACCTGTTTATTATCAAACCTTTGGGAGTTACTTCTACGTTGCTTATTATGCCATGCTATGCTAGTAGACGTGGATTGGGTGAGTGTATCCATGACAGATGTGAGTTGGTTAATTAATGGTTTATTTAAGGTGGCAACTTAAACACACTTCTGGGTGGATTGAGGTACCTGGGTATTCCAGGATTACCTGTTTTCTTTTGGACCGCCACTCAGGTTCAAATGGATCATGAGATTATTCATACTAGAAACTTCCGTGTGCAGCCACAAGCTATTACGGGCTCTAGCGTAGTTGACTAAGTCGTGCGAACTCTTACAATGATAGACTAGCAGATGTAGGGGATGTAGGTGGTATGGTCTACCCATCGTAAGGTGCCAGCGCTTCTGAAAGACTATGTCTCGGTCATCCGTTTCTCAAACACCGTGTAGTGCGAGAAACCAAACGGAGGCGATCGAGTCTTGTGGGGAAAAATGCGCAAACCTCTGCAGAGTGTATAAACTAATCATGGTTAGCCGTGTCCCCGGTTATGGACATCTTGAGTATCTAGTACCTGGATTATCATGTGAATCTCAACATGTTACTATAAAATTTAATTTGATGGGTTTGTTTAATGATGATGTTTACTTGGGATTGAGGATGCTGTCAACCATTCTTAATGTTTAACAACCACCATGATAGTTAAATAAATTTATTCCTTTGTAGTAGGGAAAAATTAGCTTTTTGCAAAACTATAACCATAGAGCTTTCCACCAGCCAAATATGCATGTAGAATAACTATTTCTTTCCATTACTCTCTATGTGTTACATTGCCAGCATATTCCATGTGCTGACCCGTTTCGGGCTGCAACGTTAATGTTGCAGACTTTTCAGACGATGATTAAGGAGTTTTAGGTTGTGGTTCTATACTCAGTGATGCCGTTGGAGTTAATGGAGTTACTTATCTTCCAAGCCTTCCGCTGTTATCGTTATTAGATGGCCTTAAGCCATATTTATTGTAATAAGTTCTCTATTGAGACACTCGATGTAATAAGTGTGTGATTGCTACTGTGTTATAAATCCCTCAAGTACTGTGTGGTGTCAGCATTAGTGATCCAGGGATGACACCGGGGCACAGAGATTGGACCGTTTGAGGTCTGGTCGCTATAGTTTGATTTACTTTGAGTGAAGAAGAGTATGCCATCCTTACGTTTTAGTTTCCCTTAGTGACTTTTTGTGGTTCTTCTGCTGTACTGTTGTTAAACCATTTCCCAAACCTACTCTAGTAGTATAAATTTGATAGCTTTAGACATACTGGTGACCAATTTTCTGAAGCCATGCTCATTGCCACCTCGCCACCTAGCGCAACCAAGGGCGACATCCCGCTGCGCCAACGCCACCCCCCGTCGAAGAGGAGTGGCCTTCACTCCAGCTATGGCCGCCGCCACCTACGACACCCGCAGATCGGCCAGATCGGATGCACCCGACCTAGCCCACGCCACCACAAGATTGGCCTCGCAGCCGAGCCCCAGCCGCCACCACTACAGGGCCGCGCCGCCGCCTCCCAACACAGCAGCAACCAGATCCACGCGTCCCCGCCACCGGAAAGCTTGCCGGACCCCTCCCACCACCCCCCCCCCCCCGCGCGCGAGCGGCTTACCCGCACCGCCGTGATCCCGGCAGGGGAGGGAGGGGAGAAGGCCCGCCGCTGCCAGCGCCGCATGGGCTTTGCCCGGCGGACGCCCTTCAGCAGCGGCAAGGAGGAGGAGGGGCCTCTCGCCGGCGGCAGAAATGGGTCACCCGGGACGCGCGTCGGGGGAGCGAGTTGGGGGGGGGGGGGGCAATTACCTTTAAAGACCTTTCCATCTTTGTGTTTTATTTTTCCTTGGTGACATTTTGTGTTTCTCGAAATACAACTTTAACCTATTTTATAGCTTCTATATTAATGATGTTCTAAGTTGTACTATTAAACCATTTATGAAAACAAGTACTATAATATAAACTTCTTGTAGTCAATCTTGATAGCTTTTAGGCATACAGGTGGTCAAACTTTTGAAAGTTTGATAGCATGTATTCTGAAAGGACTTTGTTGGCAATTTGCAAGCCATGCTCTCGGGGTTGCATCCACTAACATACATAGCTATTTTAGAATATATGCATTACCGTCTCAACTTTATTTCTGTAATTAACCCTAGCAGGCTGGATCCGGCAATGGAGCTAGAGCTGGCGTTGCTATGAAGGTGAAGGAGGCTGAACATATGTTGGCAAATTTTGAAGAAGAGGGAGTGGAGATAGATGGCAACATAGCTAGTATTATCAATGATGAGATAGCTAGAATTAAAGCTGAAGCTGAGAGATAAATAATTGGAAGCTACAACTTATTTGATTTGCACTCAAATGAAACAATCCTAATATGCACATCGTTTTGATATAGGGAGAAGATTATCAATGTGCTGACAAGGAACGGGCGGATGGTACTGCTCACTATTGTATCTGCTGCTGCTGGTTTCTTCCTGGGAGGGGAATGTTACGAACGGGCCCTCTATGAGCAACTGGCCATGATTTTTGGTGAACCATAGCGTAGGGCGGCTTACGGGTCCGCTCTGCTTATGGTATGTAAAACCAAGCAGGTAGTCTTGCTAAAACATTGTTACCTAACTATGGTATGGAAAACCTGTTTATGTTGTCTAATAATTGTTGTGCCATACTGGGGATTTTGGCAGGTAATGATGTAACTCTTACTGTTAACTCCATGTGCCGTTCTAAGCTGCATGGAGAAGGTGATTTCTTAAGTACTGCATGTTAATTAGTGTTTGGTAATTGAATCTGGTCTGCGTGGTGATTATCTATGGATTATCTGTTGTGATAATTTATAGAATAATTCATGGTATGACACTTAATTGAATGGTGATTTAGTATTTCGCTTCACTCGCATAGACTGCTTGCAGAAATCATACATTGTCACTGTTGTCATATATTGGAATCTCCGCTCTCAAAAAAGAAAAAGAACCGGCTTTGGCAAAGCAGCTAACCGAGTTGCAAGTTGTTGTTTTCCTTCTTTTTAGAGCATCTCCAGCCGTGCCCCCAACAAGCCTTACCAAGGCTCTTTTTTATCGCTGGCGCTAAAAAATCGGGTCAGTCGCGCTTTAGAAGCCCATTTTTCACTAGTTAGGACTGAATTTGACATCGGCAGACCCAGGGCGAACCCGACGTGTTGGGGCGTCGGGGGAAACGGTTGTTGGCACGAAAACAAGCGGGCCTGCCGAGTCAACGACTCGGTACCTTCGTCGTCCTCATCGCCTCGGTTCCCATGGGAATCAATGCGAAGGCTGCCGCGCTACCGGGCCGGTCAGCCTTTCATTAATGCCTCACGGACGGCGCAATGAAGGCGCGGCGATGCGCGTCCCACCCGCTCCCACCATGCGTACACACGGCAGCCACCCTCTCGCTGCCCACCCATGGCTATAAAAGTCGTCCATGCCTCGTCGGTGAACACACTCCCTCGCCACAGAACCCTCTCCCCTCTCCCCAACACCCCTCTCGACCTCTCACAGCCGACGCGCGTCTTTCCTCTCTCTCCCCCGCCGACGAACAATGGCGAGCGCTACCCAGAGGACGGTGCGACGGCCAACGGCTTCGGCCGCCACCACCTGCACGAGGCACGCCTCCTCTATGAGGCCGATTACCCGGCGCCGCGGATACGTGGATGCCGGGCTCGTGGAGGTTGAGTGTCGTCGGCGTCTCGGTGCCTCCAGCGCTGATCGGCGCGCCGAGATCGCGCTCATCCGGTCGTCGCTGCCGGAGCAGGCGCGAAACCAGCCGAAGTACGACCATGACAGCAACACGCTGTGGACGGTGTACTTCGACCGCCGCCACGAGGAGCAGCTCACCTCCACCAACGGCGTCGATCCCCCGTGGCTGCCTCAACTCCGAGGGGCGGTGCCAATGGTGGTGTGTCCCCGGCCGCACCCTCGAAGCCGCCCTCGAGTGCATCGAGGCTGGCACCACGCCACACTTGGAGTACCCGGCGCCCCCTCCTTCTCTCGCAGCCGCGGCACCTCTTGGACGCCACGGCAAATGGAGACGGCAACCTCCTCGTCGTGAGGGTCCCTTCCCTTCGGATCGCCAGTGCTCCGCCCCGTCAAGCCGGAGCCGCAAGAGACGCCTCTGGGGCATCGCACCCGCGGCGGCGCCTGAGTCATCAACGAGGACGGCCGTGGCCCCTCTCCTCCCTCTTCCCCGCCTCGTCCGGCCGAAGATTGAGTCGGGGCTGCTCCCTGTGAAGAAGGGGCATGAGGCCATGGCCGCCGCTGACGAGATCACCCTCAAGTGGGCGCGGGAGGACTGTCCGCGAGGAGATGGCGCACCAGCGCTGCTCCCTCGAGGAGATCGCCGCTCGGCGCCGCGGGCACAAGGAGGGCGGTTCGTCATCGTCGACGACAGCGACAAGGAGGCGCCCGAGCCGTCCAACCCCCCACGCATCGGCGACGCTGGTCAAGGGTGTAACATGGACGGCGGCGACTACACCAAGTTCTACACAGGCTGCTCGGCGTGTAGAAGGCGGGCGGCGGAGGCGGTGCAGTGGTTTTTTTAGTTAGTTTTTAAATTATGTTTTCGTTTTTTTGTACAAATGTCAATGAAATCGCCTAGTTTGGCCGAATTTGTGTTGTGTTTGACCGAATTTTTGCCGAGTTTGGTTTTCAAAATAACGGTGTCTGGGGCGGCCTTGGGCGGCGGTTAGGAAACCAACCGTCCCCATGCCGATTTTTTCGCCGGCGCGCCCTCAGACGGCGCTATTTCAAGCCCCTGGGAGGCCGAACGAGTGGAGATACTGTTAAAAACTGGCAAACATGCTTGTGCATGGCAATGGGAAAATAAAACACATGCTTCTAGCACAATAAGCATGACTTAAAACCCCTTCATAGATTCACGTTGTCTATTTTAACATACCACCTCATCCATTTATTGCTTATCCTCATTCTTGCCTTCATCAACCATGATCGAAGCGTCCATCTGATCGCATTGCGTTCGAAAGTGGCCAAACGATCTTGGCCATTGCCTAAACCCTAAACCCACTCACACTTGCCATTGAACCACACCATCATAAACGAATTTCTAATAGTTTTAAAACTAATCTCGGCGAGCTAGACGTGACGTCCGCCCTCCCGCTACAACCTACACCGCCCATTGAAAAGCCTCGGACCATCCGTTTCGAAAACAAGAAAAGGCCTCTGCCCACTGAAAAGGTGCAACATGTTGGAGGGCAAATGGCAACGCTCTCCTCTCGTTTTTTGTTGATAATAATATATTTTCGTACATGTCATGTGTGTGTTACGGATGGAAGAGGTAGGGCCGGTTGCACATGTTGAGTATATTGATTATTAGGAAAGACGAGATAGACTAGGATTTGTTCTGGCTTGTCTTCTACTCCAAGTAAATCATTGTACTTCTATATATGCCCACGAGGCTCAAGCAATACAACAACTATTCCACCAAATCATCTCTCTCCTTTCTAACAAGGTATTAGCCTAACCGATCCAAACCCTAGCCGCCGCCCGTCGCTTCCGCTCTGTGCCGCCCCCGAGATGGTCGGTCTCCATGACCGCCATCGGGGGCCGCACCGCCCGTATCTAGGGTACGTCCGCCGGTCGTGTTGACCGACTGCCCTAGAGAATCTTTTTCTGGAGCCTTTGCTCCGGATTTTCTCTCTCACCAGTTGCTTGTTTGGCCTCTATTTTTTGGTTTATCGGTCTAAGGTCGGATTGCGTCTTCCATCGCCATTCGTCGTCGACAGCGCGCCTCAACTCCGACCTGATAGCGACTACACCAGTCTGTTCTCCCCATGGCTTGCCAAGGCATGCGGCCTCCTACGACTGCATCACCACGACCAAATCTTAGAGCATCTCCAGCCATTCGGCCCCCCAGAACGCCGAAAAAGAGCCTCCTGGGGGCGAGCCGGCTAGATTGGCGCGTGGGGGCGACCTAGCTCCCAGTCGTGGCCCACAGGTCGCCCTAGTTCGGCAATGTCGCGTACGAAAATATGTGCAAACTTGATACGTCTTCGTCATATCTACTTTTCCAAACACTTTTGCCCTTATTTTGGACTCTAACTTATGTGATTTGAATGGAACTAACCCGGACTGACGCTGTTTTCAGCAGAATTACCATGGTGTTGTTTTATGTGCAGAAAACAAATATTCTTGGAATGACCTAAAACTCCACGGAACATCTTAGAAAAAATAATAAAAAATCCTCGCCATAGATGAAGACCAGGGGGGCCACACCCTTCTCACGAGGGTGGGGGCGCCCCCCCCCCTTAGGGCACGCCACCCTACCTCGTGGGCCCCTTGTTGCGTCTCCGACTCCAACTCCACCTCCATATATTGAGTTTCGATGAGAAAAAAAATCAGAGAGAAGAAATCATTGCGTTTTACGATACAGAGCCGCCGCCAAGCCCTAAAACCTCTCGGGAGGGCTGATCTGGAGTCCGTTCGAGGCTCCGGAGAGGCGGATTCGTCGCCGTCGTCATCATCAACCATCCTTCATCACCAATTTCATGATGCTCACCGCCGTGCATGAGTAATTCCATCGTAGGCTTGCTGGACGGTGATGGATTGGATGAGATTTATCATGTAATCGAGTTAGTTTTGTTAGGGTTTGTTCCCTAGTATCTATTATGTTCTGAGATTGATGTTGCTATGACTTTGCTATGCTTAATGCTTATCACTAGGGCCCGAGTGCCATGATTTCAAATCTGAACCTATTATGTTTTCATGAATATATGTGAGTTCTTGATCCTATCTTGCAAGTCTATAGTCACCTACTATGTGTTATGATCCGGCAACCCCGAAGTGACAATAATCGGGACCACTCCCGGTGATGACCATAGTTTGAGGAGTTCATGTATTCACTATGTGCTAATGCTTTGTTCCGGTTCTCTATTAAAAGGAGGCCTTAATATCCCTTAGTTTCCAATAGGACCCCGCTGCCACGGGAGGGTAGGACAAAAGATGTCATGCAAGTTCTTTTCCATAAGCATGTATGACTATATACGGAATACATGCCTATATTACATTGATGAATTGGAGCTAGTTCAGTGTCACCCTATGTTATGACTGTTACATGATGAACCGCATCCGGCATAATTATCCATCACTGATCCGGTGCCTACGAGTTTTCCATATACTGGTTTACGCTTATTTACTTTCCCGCTTCTACTTTACAATAACTACAAAATACCAAAAACATTACTTTTGTTGTCTTTACTTTTGTTGCCGCTACCGCCACTATCATATTACTTTGCTACTAAACACTTTGCTGCAGATACTAAGTTTCCAGGTGTGGTTGAATTGACAACTCAGCTGTTAACACTTGAGAATATTCTTTGGCTCCCCTTGTGTCGAATCAATAAATTTGGGTTGAATACTCTACCCTCGAAAGCTGTTGCGATCCCCTATACTTGTGGGTTATCAAGACCTTTTTCTGGCACCGTTGCCGGGGAGCATAGCTCTATTCTTTGAGTCACTTGGGATTTATATCTGCTGGACACTATGAAGAACTTGAGAGATCAAAAAACCAAGATCTATCCCTCAACTGCGAGGGGAGGTAAGGAACTGCCATCTAGCTCTGCACTTGAGTCACCTTCTGTTATAAGTAAGTTTGCGACACCTACACCTGCTTCTGCTATTCGTTATGATATGTCGCATGTTATTGATGATGCCACTTCTGCTATGCATGATACTTATGATGAAACTGCTTCTATGCATAATACTACTGTGCCCCTTAGTGAATTTCTTGATGAACAAATTGCTAGGGTTAGAGAAAAAGAAATTATTGAATCTGAATACGATGATGATAGTGATGATGAAAATATGCCTGTTATTCCTGAGGGTTATCTTTTTGATATGGAATCTTCTGCTGCTATTTCTGCTTGCAAAGATAGATATGAGCTTAAGAGGTTATTAATTAAATGGAACAAAGAATCACTTAGAGATAAAATGAGACCTGACCCTGCTTTTGCTACTTCACCTATATGCGTTCCTGATAAGGATTATGAATTCTCTGTTGATCCTGATATAATTACTTTGGTTGAATCTGATCCGTTTTATGGCTATGAATCTGAAACTGTTGTGGCACATCTTACTAAGTTAAATGATATAGCTGCCCTGTTTACTAATGATGAGAGATCGCGTTACTTCTATATACTCAAAATATTTCCGTTCTCATTAAAGGGTGATGCTAACACATTGTTTAATTCTCTTGATCCTGGTTATGTGCGTAGTCCCCAGGATATGATATATTACTTCTCTGCTAAATATTTCCATGCTCATAAGAAACAAGCTGCTTTGAGGGAAATATACAACTTTGTGCAAATTAAAGAAGAGAGTCTCCCACAAGTTTGGGGGAGGCTTCTCAAGTTACTTAATGCTTTGCCTGATCATCCTCTTAAGAAACCTGAAATACTTGATATCTTTTATAATGGACTAACCGATGCTTCCAGAGATTACCTGGATAGTTGTGCTGGTTCTCTTTTCAGGGAAAGAACACCGGATGAAGCTGAAATTCTATTGAATAATATGTTGACAAATGAAAATAATTGGGCACCTCCTGAGCCAGCTCCTAAGCCATCTCCTGCTCCAATTACTGAGCCTATTCCTAAACCAACTCCGAAGAACAGAGGTGTTTTATTTCTCAATCTCGAAGATATGGAAGAGGCAAAGAAATCTATGAAAGAAAAAGGTATTAAAGCTGAAGACGTTAAGAATTTACCTCCTATTAAAGAAATACATGGTCTTAATTCATCGCCTGTTGAAGAAACTTATGATCTCAATTATTTAATTGTTGAAGAACCTCCTGATCCCGATATCCCGACACAGGTAGTAAAGGTAAATTCTCTCTATAGATATGATAAAGTTGAAGTCCCTCCTACTAAAATTGCTAGTCAATGCTTGGATGAGTTTGATAACTTTATGTATAAGCAAGATGACTTCAATGCTTATTTTGGTAGACAATTAAAAAAATTCTTATATGATTAGATGCTTGGGTGATTATATGGCTAATATTAATGGTGAACTTAAACTTGTTAGCAAACATGCTTCTATGGTTACCACTCAAGTAGAACAAGTACTTAAGGCTCAAAAAGAAGTGCTTAATGAAATGAATAGTAAGAAAAATGATTATGCTGTTAGAGTGGCTACTAGAACTGGTAGAATGACTCAGGAACCTTTGTATCCTGAAGGCCACCCTAAGATAATTGAGCAAGATTCTCAAAGAAATAATATTGATGTTCCTAGTTCTTCTAAAAAGAAGAAGAAGAAAAATGATAGAACTGTGCAAACTTCTAGTGAACCTATTGCTGACCCACCTGATAATCCAAATGATATATCTATGTCTGATGCTGAAACACAATTTGGTAATGAACATGAACCTAGTAAAAATATTAATGATGATGTTCATGATGATGCTCAACCTAGTAATGATAATGATGTAGAAATTGAACCTGCTGTTGATCTTGATAACCCACAATCAAAGAATCAACATTATGATAAAAGAGACTTTGTTGCTAGGAAACATGGTAAACAAAGGGAACCTTGGGTCCAGAAACCCATACCTTTTCCTCCGAAACCATCCAAGAAAAAGGATGACGAGGATTTTGAGCGCTTTGCTAAAATGATTAGGCCTATCTTTTTGCGTATGCGATTAACTGATGTGCTCAAAACAAATCCTTATGCTAAATATATGAAGGATATCATTACTAATAAAAGAAAGATACCGGAAGCTGAAATTTCCACCATGCTTGCTAATTATACTTTTAAGGGTGGAATACCAAAGAAACTTGGAGATCCCAGAGTACCTACTATACCTTGCTCCATTAAAAGAAATTATATTAAAACTGCTTTATGTGATCTCGGAGCCAGTGTTAGTGTCATGCCTCTCTCTTTATATCGTAGACTTGACTTGAATAAGTTGACACCTACTGAAATATCTTTGCAAATGGCTAATAAATCAACTGTTATACCTATCGGTATTTGTGAGGATGTGCCTGTTGTGGTTGCAAACATTACTATTTTAACGGACTTTGTTATACTTGATATTCCCGAGGATGATA
Source organism: Triticum aestivum (assembly GCF_018294505.1). Classification (NCBI taxonomy): domain Eukaryota; kingdom Viridiplantae; phylum Streptophyta; class Magnoliopsida; order Poales; family Poaceae; genus Triticum; species Triticum aestivum. The sequence continues at coordinate 123,123,889 of NC_057812.1, forward strand.
GTATGTCTATTATTCTTGGAAGACCTTTTCTTAATACTGCAGGGGCTGTTATTGATTGCAACAAAGGCAATGTCACTTTTCATGTTAATGGTAATGAGCATATGGTACACTTTTCGAGGAAACAACCTCAAGTTCATAGTATCAACTCTATTGGAAAAATTCCATCGATTATATTTGGAGGTTTTGAATTTCCTCTTCCTACTGTCAAGAAGAAATATGATATTCTTATTATTGGGGATGTGCATATCCCCGTTGAGGTAACTTAGTGCTATTCGAAATTTCTCTGGTTTCATGATTATCGGAATGAGTTTGTTAACAAGACTTGATCAACCTTGTTAGTGGATTCTTTTTGATGAGCATGAGATGGATGAAACTAGAAGCACAAACTTCTGTACCCTCTCCATATTTTCTGTTATTTATATTAAATAAAGTAAAAATATTATTTTATGTCTGTTTTCTGACTTATCCGTGCAATATAAAAATATCCCGAAAATAAAAGTCCTCCGAATGACATGCCAATTTAATATGATTTTTTGGGAATATTTGAGGATTTACTGTGCAAAAATTACCGCGGGAGGAGCTGCCACCTGGCCATGAGGGTGGTGGGCGCCCCCCCTATAGGGCGCGCCCCCTGCCTCGTGGGCCCATGGTGGCCCTCCTCCACTTATTCCAGCACCCGTATTCTTCCTCTATCTCACACAAATCCGAAAAACCAACTCAAGCACGAGTTCTAGCCACTTTTGCTGCGATTTTCGATCTCCTTGCTCAAAGCACCTCTCACAAAACTGCTTGGGGAGATTGTTCCTTGGTATGCGACTCCTCCATTGGTCCAATTAGTTTTTGTTCTAGTGCTTTATTCTTTGCAAATTTGTGCTGCATAGGTGACCATGTTCTTGAGCTTGCATGTCAAATTTATATGGTTCCAAGTAGTTCTAATGCTTGATATAGGCTCTAGGCACTTGTAGGAGTAGTTGCTATCAGTTTTATTAAAGTTGGTTTACTTTTATTTTGAAGTTACTAAAAATTTCAGAATTTTTCAGAGAAAAACAATATGTTTAGGAAGATGTTCCAAGGTGGTTCCTCTAAGAAGCAAGGACCCAGAATTGCTATGCGTGATGCTGGCGAGGATCCACCAAGAGACGCTCCAATACGGCCTTGCGAATGGCCATCGGAAAATTTTATGGACCGTGCGGGAATTAAAGAAGAATTCAAATCATATTTGCGCAATGCCGGTCTTGAGGATTTTGAGGCTAACAAATGCCCCCAGTATCATGATCTCACAAGTTCATTTGTGAGGAGGTTTGAGTATTCATCTTCGTGTAATTCCCCTTCAGTCATGTTTGATCTTTATGACAAATCTTATACCATGGACCTAGAGGATTTCACTTCTGCTTGCGAACTTCCATCATGGGGCAGTATTAGGGATCCCCCTAAATCTGAATTTAGAAACTTTCTTGCTATCATAACTATGGGGGAATCCAGAGATATAACGCAAGCTACCATAGGGAGCATTCACTTTCCTGCTATACATTATTTTGCTCTTTTCATCAGTAGATGCATAAATGCTAAGGATGAACCATGTCACATGTGTGTCCCTGAACTCAGCATTCTTAGGAGTGCTGTGTTAGGAGACCAATCTTATCATATGTGAGCCATTGTAGCTCGTAGGTTGCATCATAATGGACATAATGGGGATTTCTTTGGAGGAATTTATGCAACCCGCTTAGCTCATTTTCTTGAAATAGACATTCGTAAGGGTGATATGGAGTTGCCTCCTGCATATTTAGATTATAACTCTATAGCCTCGCACCAGTTTGTCGAGAGGCCTGAATCACCTCTCTTATATCGCTTAATTTTTGATAAATGACGTGTTTTCCCTATTACTCTCCCTGCTCCTGCCTTCTTTGATTTACAAACAAAAGGAAGATATGTTATTACCAGAGAGGAGGCAGAAGAGTACGAGAGGAGAGCGGAGGCAGCCCGACTCCACGTTGCAGCTCAGCAGGCGATAACCATTGCACATCAGTATGATCCCAACTATCCTTCCTCATCACAGTACGGCCCCAACAACTATTATTATGGATATCCGCCATGCCAGCCGTGGCCATAGACCAACTTAGGCCAAAAGCCTAAGCTTGAGGGAGTATGTATTTCTCATCGACATTTCATTTATGTTCACACACACTCATTACTAGATGTCGGTGCTCATACTTTTTCACTGTAATATCCATGCTAGTTTATTTTCTTTTTCCTGCTTTCTTCTTGTGTGTTTGTTAGACCTTAAGAAAAACCAAAAAAATTAGTAGTAGTTTATTTTTCTGTTGTAGTAGTAATAATTAAAAAGAAAACCCAAAAGTATTTCCCGTTCTTCTTTTGCTTGTTGGGAGCTTTTCCGTGTAAATAGTTTTATTTCTTTTCTTCTATTTGGGGGTCAGTAGGAGAAGACCATCATTAAATTGTTAAAGTGGCTCTTATATGCATTATTGTTGATTTAACCAAGAGCCCATATTGCCTTGTCTTCTCCTGTTTATTGAATGTTCGCAGATTTCAGCTTAGTCCAATGCACGTGTACTCTTATTATTATTCACATTGTTCGGTCATGCAAGTGAAAGGCAATTATGATGATATATGATGGACTGACTGAGATGAGAAAAGCTGGTATGAACTCGACCTCTTTTGTTTTTGGAAATATGATGAGCCCGTCGTTCTTGATTCAGCTTATTATGAATAAACATGTTTGCAATAACAATTAGAGACTAGGGTTGCTTGTGTCATGCTTGATTAGCTATGAGTTATAATGATTTACCGTGTGTGCCAACATGCTATTGAGATGGTTATGATGTGGTATGATGGGGTGGTATCCTCTTTTGAATGATTTAAGTGACTTGACTTGGCACATGTTCACGCATGTAGTTGAAACAAAATCAACATAGCCTTTACGATATTTATGTTCATGGTGGATTATATCCTACTCATGCTTGCATCCAATGTTTATTAATTTTAATGCATGTACATGGCTGTTGTCGCTCTCTAGTTGGTCGCTTCCCAGTCTTTTGCTAGCCTTCACTTGTACTAAGCGGGAATACTGCTTATGCATCCAATCCCTTAAACCCCAAAGTTATTCCAGATGAGTCCACCATACCTTTCTATATGCGGTATCTATCTGTCGTTCCAAATAAATTTGTATGTGCCAAACTCTAAACCTTCAAATAAACATTCTGTTTTGTATGCTCGAATAGCTCATGTATCAACAAAGGTTGTCCTTATCTTCCGTGTTAGGCGGGTTATTCTCAAGAGGAATGGACTCCGCTCCTCACTCACGAGAAAATGGCTGGTCACCGGGATGCCCGGTCCCATACTTTATGCAAACTAAATCAAAACTAATTGCAAACAAAACTCCCCCTGGGACCTCATGTATGTTGGAGGCACTCGTTGTTTCGAGCAAGCCATGGATTGATGCTTGTTGGTGGAGGGGGAGTATAAACTTTACCATTCTGTTTGGGAACCGCCTATAATGTGTTTAGCATGGAAGATATCGCCATCTCTTAGTTTTTACGTTGACAATGAAAGTATACCGCTCAAAATACAATTTATCTCTATTTCAAAACCGAGCTCTAGCACCTCTACAAATCCCTGCTTCCCTCTGCGAAGGGCCTATCCATTTACTTTTATGTTGAGTCATCACCCTCTTATTAAAAAGCACTAGCTAGAGAGCACAGCTAGCATTTGCATTCATCACTATTAATTTATATTGGATATGACTATGATTGGATCTCTTTTACCATGAATTACAATGTCTAGTCAGTCCTTGATTTTTAAAGGTGCTCTGCATTTATGTTTTGCGGTCTCAGAAAGGGCTAGCGAGATACCATCTTGTTATATCATATTATGATTGTTTTGAGAAAGTGTTGTCATCCGAGATTTACTATTATTACTTGCTAGTTGATTATGCTATTGATATGAGTAATGATGAGACCTGAGAATTATTGCAAGTGTGGTTAGTTATGATCTATGCTGAAAACTTGAATGCTGGCTTGACATAGTTACAACAACAAGAGCAGACAGAGTTTATAAAAGTTTTTATTTCTTTCTTTCAGTTTGTCAACTGAATTGCTTGAGGACAAGCAAGGGTTTAAGTTTGGGGGAGTTGATACGTCTCCATCGTATCTACTTTTCCAAACACTTTTGCCCTTGTTTTGGACTCTAACTTGTGTGATTTGAATGGAACTAACCCGGACTAACGCTGTTTTCAGCAGAATTATCATGGTGTTCTTTTATGTGCAGAAAACAAATATTCTCGGAATGACCTAAAACTCCACGGAACATCTTAGAAAGACTAATAAAAAATCCTCGCCAAAGATGAAGACCAGGGGGCCCACACCCTTCTCACGAGGGTGGGGGGCGCGCCACACTACCTCGTGGGCCCCCTGTTGCGTCTCTGACTCCAACTCCACCTCCATATATTGAGTTTCGATGAGAAAAAAATCAGAGAGAAGAAATCATCGCGTTTAACGATACGAAGCCGCCGCCAAGCCCTAAAACCTCTCGGGAGGCTGATCTGGAGTTCGTTTGGGGCTTCGGAGAGGGGGATTCGTCGCCGTCGTCATCATCAACCATCCTCCATCATCAATTTCATGATGCTCACCGCCGTGCGTGAGTAATTCTATCGTAGGCTTGCTGGACGGTGATGGGTTGGATGAGATTTATCATGTAATCGAGTTAGTTTTGTTAGGGTTTGATCCCTAGTATCCATTATGTTCTGACATTGATGTTGCTATGACTTTGCTATGCTTAATGCTTGTCACTAGGGCCCGAGTGCCATGATTTCAAATCTGAACCTATTATGTTTTCATGAATATATGTGAGTTCTTGATCCTATCTTGCAAGTCTATAGTCACCTACTATGTGTTATGATCCGGCAACCCCGAAGTGACAATAATCGGGACCACTCCCGGTGATGACCATAGTTTGAGGAGTTCATGTATTCACTATGTGCTAATGCTTTGTTCCGGTTCTCTATTAAAAGGAGGCCTTAATATCCCTTAGTTTCCAATAGGACCCCGCTGCCACGGGAGGGTAGGACAAAAGATGTCATGCAAGTTCTTTTCCATAAGCATGTATGACTATATACGGAATACATGCCTACATTACATTGATGAATTGGAGCTAGTTCTGTGTCACCCTATGTTATGAGTGTTACATGATGAACCGCATCCGGCATAATTATCCATCACTGATCCGGTGCCTATGAGTTTTCCATATACTGGTTTACGCTTATTTACTTTCCCGCTGCTACTGTTACAATCACTACAAAATACCAAAAGAACATTACTTTTGCTTTCTTTACTTTTGTTGCCGCTACCGCCACTATCATATTATTTTGCTACTAAACACTTTGCTGCAGATACTAAGTTTTTAGGTGTGGTTGAATTGACAACTCAGCTGCTAATACTTGAGAATATTTTTTGGCTCCCCTTGTGTTGAATCAATAAATTTGGGTTGAATACTCTACCCTCGAAAGCTGTTGCGATCCCCTATACTTGTGGGTTATCAAAACTCGGCGTGAACTCGGTGAAACTTTGTTGAAATTTAAACAGAAAACATCAAAACATGCAAACTACGGCTAAACTACGCCAAACTACGCCTAGCCGCCATCACCGTCGCCGCCGTCATCGTCTACATGCCGAGAAGCCTGTAGAAGCGGGTGTAGTCGCCGTCATCATCGTCGTCGCGCGGCTGGCTTGGGCCGGCGCCGCCCCTGCTGCAGCCGTGGCCAGGGTCGCCAAGGCGTGGTGGCGCGGTGGACGGCCCGGCCTCGTCTTCCTTGTCGCTGTCGAGGATGATGACGCTGCCCTCCTCGCGCCCGCGACGCCGGGCCTGGAGCTCCGCGTACGCCAGGCGTTGGCGGCGGACCTGCTCCCGAATGTAGTCCTCCTTCGCCCACTTGAGGGCGGACTCGTCGTCGGGGGCTGCCATCTCGATGTGCTCCGGCCAAGCCGGGAGCAGTCCCGGCTTGGGCTTCGGCCGGACCAGGCGGAGGGAGCGCCTCCCCGGAGCCGGAGCAGGTGGGGTGGGCCGGGCACACTCGTTGATGACGAGAGCGCCGATGTAGGTGCGGTGTCCGAGCAGCGTCTCCTCCGGCTCAGGGTTGATGGGTCGGAGCGCGACCGGCGAGTCGGAGCCTGACGACGAGGACGACCGCGGTTCCAGCCGCCGCGGCGTCCAGGAGCTACTACGACGGCGAGAGAAGGATGGTCGTGGTGGGTACTCGGGGCACGACACGTTGCCGCACTCGATGTGGTCGAGGACGGCCTCGATGGTGCGGCCGGGCATGCCCCACCACTCGCGCCGCCCGTCGGTGTTGTGGCGCCCCCGGGGGATGATGCCGTTGGTGAAGGCGATCTGCTCCTCGCAGCGGCGATGGAAGTACATGGTCTAGAGGGTGTGGTTGTCGGTAGCGTAGCGCGGCTCGTTCCGCCGCTCCTCCGTCAGGGACGAGCGATGCGGGAGATCTCAGCCTGCCGCGCCGCCCCTTTGGGCACCGTTGGCACCGGGACGCCACCGGTGCTCAGCCTCCATGTCCCCGGCACCCGCATGTCTGGGGGCGTTGGGTACTCCGCCTCGTACAGCAGCCGCGCCTCCGCCTCTTGGAGGTGGCGGCGGCCGAAGCCGTTCATCGCCGCGCCATCACCTGGGTACCTCTCGGCCATCTTTCTCGTCGGCGGGAAGAGGGGAGTGTCGCTATCTACGCCGGGGAGGAGGAAAAGTGAGAGTTGTGGCGTCCATCGGCGGGAAGATCGCCTTTTATAGCCATCGCAGGGCGGCAATGGCCTGCATGTCAGGCGACGCATGGCTAGGCGCGCGTCTCGCGCACATTCACACGCGTTCACTGCGCCACCCGTGAGGCATCAATGGAGGCTGACCGTCATGGCAGCGCGGCAGCCTTCGCATTAATTCCCGCGGGAACCGAGGCGATGAGGACGACGAAGCGGCGCCTCGCTGACTCGGCAGGCCCATCAGCTTTCGCGCCAAAACCGCTCGCCCCGGCGCCCTCGGTCGCCTCCAGCGTGCTGGGTTCGGCCTGGGTCCGCCGGCGTCAATTTCAGTCCAAACCGGCGAAAATCGGGCTCCTAACAGCACGACTGGGCCGATTTTTAGGCGTCGGCGTCGAAAAATCACCTGAAGAGAACATATTGGAAACGCGGCTGGAGATGCTTTTAAGAGCGGATCAGGTGCGGCCACTGTTCGCATCATCCGCGGGCGTGTCCATCTGCGCGGCGTGGCCACTGGGTTGCTCGGGCGCCCAAGTTGACCCATCGGTCCACGTCACAACCAGGGCACTTGAGCATCACGTGTATGTCTTGATCGCACGTCAATGCATCCCGTGCGAGTTGATACTAGCATGTATACCTAGCCAAACCTCGGACCGGGCCGGGCTTCGGGCCGGGCCTAGCCAAGCCCAAGCCAAAAAATCTAGGCCCGAGCCCGGCCCGGCCCAGCCATCGGGCCTAGTTTTTGGGCCCAAGCCCGGCCCGAACATGCAAAAGCCTGTCGGGCCTCGGGCCGGGCCTCTTTAGATAACGGCAAAAATGACGGGCCCGGGCCCGGCCCGGCCAGGCCACCGGGCTCAAAATCTAGGCCCGAGCCTGGCCGGGAGCAGCGTCGGGCCGGGCCGGGTCGGGCTTTTTCGGGCCAGGCCGAGCCGGGCTGCCCATGGCCAGGTCTACTAGCATGTATGATGTTCGTGCACAGCTCGTGTCCCACTCCTGCCATGTCTGGTTTGCTCTTCTGGATCTCACCGGTCGCATCTTTGATCTGATCAATCATTCGCATGAGCCTTTGTAGATTCTATGAAGATTGTTCCAAGTACAATGCGCCCCTCCACCGATAGAGCATCGGATTGCCACTGCGTCATCCGATCGGCCGCAGCGCCGCCGCTTCGTGGTTCTTTTTCCGGCTGCATCGACTTGTGTCACCGTTGTGTCGCCTCTTCGGGCTGTAGTGCCGCGGCCCACGGTCCCCCGCCGCCTCGAGGCCGTCCACTTTAGGCCGTCCCGTGGCTGCACCGACCTCGCGCCACCACTGCGTCGCCCCACCGGGCCGTAGCGAGCGTGGCACGTGGTCCACGCCGCCGTCCCGAGGCAGTCCCCGCAGTTGCACTGACCTGCACTCCGTCGCTACGCCGCCCCTTCGGGCTGTAGTGTCGCGGCCCGCGGTCCCTGCGACCGCCCCGAGGTCTTCCACCGTCGCCCTGACCCGCCCGCCGCCTTTGTGTTGCCCCTTCGGGCCGTAGCGCCACGGCCCGCGGTCCACCGCGGTCGCTGCGCGTCGACTTCTCGTAGTATGCGCCACGTCGCGTCCTTTGGCACGGGAATGTCACCGTCCGCGCTGATCTTCGTCATGCTGTCGGGTTCTTCTCCTCCTTCGAGCATCGCCGCCGCACTCCTAACTTAGCCACCACCGCCGCTACCCCAGTAGCCGCCGCCGCGGCCCGTCCACCCCGTTCGTCTTCATCCAGCACCAGCTCGTCGCTAGCGTCGTCATCATCTACCCCGACCACTTCGTCTACTCCGACAACCGCGGGCGACATCGGACCCGCACTGATTGGCGCCGCAACTGTCGTCGAGTCATTCTCTGCTGGCCTTTCCGACTTCTCCGACATGGCGTACAACTCGTGCAGGTCCCAGTCTACGCATGCCCGATGCTATGCGTGCCTTCGTTCACGATGTGTCCCCGGGCCTGGCAAGTCTAGTGCCGCGCTTCGTCAATTTCGTCTTCGTCCGTCTACACATGCCCGGTGCTGGCAACACCGATGCGTGCCTTCGTCCATAATGTGTCCTCGGGCTTGGCAAACCCGCCGCGACGTGTCGTCAACAACGTCTTTCTCCCGGCGCACCACTACTTCGACACCACTGTGCCCATGTCTAACTCGGCGCCTTCTTGCGCCAGCGGCTCCACGACGACTTCATCGACACCGGCTACCCCGACTCAACATCGATCACGGTATTTTTCGCACTGCTACCTCGACCACGGCTCCACCACCTACGCTCTCGGCTACCACGACAAACGGCACAATGGGCTATCGCCTTGCTTGAGCAACCTCGTCGGTTGCCACTTCAGCCACGACTCCGCGATGCATCGACCGTTACGACTGTGGGGATTCTTCTCCAGTCTCACCGTCTGCGTCGCTACCGTTGTGACTGTGGGGGGATGTTGAGTATATTGATTATTAGGAAAGGCGAGATGGACTAGGATTTGTTCTGGCTTGTCTTGTATTTCAAATAAATCATTATACTCCTATATATATATCCCCACGAGGCTCAAGCAATACAACAACTATTCCATCAAATCTTCTCTCTCCCTTCTAACAGCACCTACCCAGTCGCAAATAAAAGATGTAATGCAAAGAGGATGTGACCGTGCTGCGAAAGACAGAGGTGAAAACATGCGTGTCTTTTTTTCGCTCCTGAGCGCTGGCGAAATTTCGGAGAGAGGCCGCGGGGTAGGGTGTACGTTCATTGAAGTAAACTATAGCAGCTTGGGGTAGTACGTGTTTGCCTGAGAGAGAGAGAATGGGTTATGGGTCGTACTATTTCACTCTCCGTTGGGGATACGCCGAGAAAAAAGAAGCGAAGGATGATGTCTGACCACTGACAGGAGAGGGTGATCCGGTGGAGATGGTTGCTTGGCTTTGTTCCTCCACCTTGTACCCTACCCTTTCTCTCGTGGCCAATGGTGAGCATGCGCGGCACCGATCGACGCACAAGCTAGCAGCGTTGTAGTACAAGAGGTCAATTTGCGCTCTAGTCTTTTTCCGCTCCGTATGTAGTCTGTATTTTAATCATAGATCCACTCATCTTACTATATATGTACTTTCTTCGTCCGAAAATACTTGTCATCAAAATGAACAAAAAAAATGTACATACAACTAAAATACATATAGATACATCTTCTTTTATCCATTTTAATGAAAAATATTTCCGGACGGAGGGAGTAGTTTGTATCGGAATCTTTAAAAGGCCTTAGAGCATCTACAACCGGGCTCCTCAAATCCGCCGTATACGCCCGGGCGATGGCCCGGTCACAAAAAACCTACCCAGATGGGCACCTCAAACGTTGGACTGACCCACACCCTTCATATCTAGCTCAAATATAGGGCGGCCCGGGCACGCTGGCGTACATCTGCCGACCCCGCTGCAGGTCATAGCGATCCCACCTGCAACGACAGAAGCTCATGCACCCAAATTTTAGTCAAAACTTGCTACGCCAGGCGGACACCGACTGGCTTAAATAGTCGCGTCGGCAGATGGCGGCAAGTTTGTCTGTTGTTGCATAGGTCAATCAATACTCGATGTGTGAATGAGATAGCTTGACACTATATTGTATTTCATCAACTGATGGTTGTTCATCGAGTGTAAAGTTCGTCCCGTTCATGTCACAACCCTAGAATAGATTGTAGAGAGTTGCATTAAAGCATCCATGCATCATGTTTAATTTCAAAGGAAATTTGGATTGAGGAAATTCTCAAGCCTCGTGAACTTTAGAACTGATCAAATTAAAAATATATTCAAATGAGCCCCAAAAAATGTTCCTATTAAACCATGAAAATATTGGACAAAGCAAAAAAACTGAAACCAATATTTTAGGAGGCTTAAAAATATTTGTTTTCGGCCTTTTAATTTAATCAATAGCTATTTGAACTGGATTTATATTCATAATAAATAGTTTAGGAATCCAATAATTCTGAATTTTGTTATGCGGCTTTGGACAAGTTGAGATAATCTACATATAAATTTCAGAATTTTATAAAATGTTTTGACTGCTCAAATCAAAACAAAACAGAAGAAATATAATAAAATAGAAAGAAATGGAAAAACAGAAGAGAGAGAAAACTAACCTGACTTACCTCGCGGCCGAGCTGGAAAGCCCAGCCCACCAGGGGCAGTGTTGTCTTCTTCCTCCTGCTAGGAGGAGAAGCAGTTGCGTGCCAGGCACGCAGCCGAGCCGCGCAGCTCCTGCCTGTCTGCCTGCTACTCCTCGGCCCTGCTAGCGCCGCCACAGAGACGCCCATCGCCTTCTCCCTCAGTCCCCCATCTCTCCGGTGCCTCCCTTCCTCTCTAATGCTTGCGCCCCCAGCCACCCGAGCGCACCTGAGAGCCGCCGCTCGTCGACGGCGCGTCCATCGTAGTCCCCGAAACAAACCGCCTTGTCCTAGAGCTCCGCAGACAAGCACTTCTTCTCCAAGACAGAGATCGAGACCCCGGACGCCCTGCAGCTGCGCCACCATCGATGTCTTTGCTGCCTCGGCCGCCGAACGACGTCGTCAAATTCATCGTCCACAACGCTCCCCCGACTTTGCCTACGAAGCTATCGAATGCGCCGTGATCCCCTCTACATTTTCCCTTTGCTCCCCTTCTCACGCTCGAGCCCTAGCTAACTTCACCGCCGAGCCCGTGAGCTCACCATCGGCGTCCATGTTGCCGCCGTAGCTGCAGCACACACATGTTGCACCTGAGCGCGTCTTAGTGCTCGCCGCATCCCCAGGAGCCTAGCTAGCTCCTTAGCCAGCGCGTTTGCAAGCCGCAAGCGTTGCGCCCGTGAAGCCATAGCTCCGGCCACCACTCTATTTCTCACCGCCATCGCTATGGTGCACGTCCGACCATGTAACACCGCAACCACCCGACGCGCCTCACTCCTAGCTCTCCGTAGAGCCCTTTCGCAAATAAAAATGTCGCCTGCAGACAAAACCCGCAGCCCTCCATCGTCGCGGCACCTCGCCGGTGGCTTAACTCCGACTTAATCATCGATTAGTACTAACCCTAATCACCCCTGGGTCACTGGCAGATGGGCCCATGGCCCTGCAAAAATTTGAACTTGATTAATGTTGATAGTTCATGACATGTGGGCCCAGAGCCCGTGCTAATTGTAGTTAGTGTTAAAACTAACCGTGCTAATCGTAGTTAGTGTTAAAACTAACTTAATGTAATCTCTGTGTCACTGACCAGTGGGACCCACTGGTCAGGTTTGACCTTGACGGCCTATTGACCGCTGATGTCATGCTGACGCAGCAATCATTTTTTGGATTATTTCTAATTTAAAAATGGTTGGAAATTCAAAAATTAATAGAAATTCAACCGTAACTCTAAAATGAAATGGTTTATATATGCAAAATTATCGGAAAAAAATATGAGGAATCTGTTTATGGCATTTTCGTGCATGTTTGAACAATTTATCCATGCTGATCAGGTCAAATAAATTAAAGGGCATTTCAAATGCTTCCTTTTGATTTTGAATTTGAATCTTTGATTCAAATGAACCTCAACTAAAATGGTAGCATTCTGCATTAGCTCAAACACTAGCATATTGTCATGTCATGATCATGCATCATATTGTTGTATTTGCATTGATCATGTTCCTTCTTTGTTTGTTGGCGTTTGTTCCTTCTCGGTAGCCGACTTTCCGACGTAGCGATCGTTGACATTGATGAAGAACAGTACCATCTTCAGAAGTGCCAGACAAACAAACCCCCCTTGATCACTCCGACAAAATCCCAATCTCTCACTCCTGCTCTCTTTTATTGAAGTTAATTGCACAGAGGTACCATAATTGAGGCATTGGATGCGGATTGGTGCTATTTTTTGTAATTTTTCTATGTCAGTACCATATTTGGGGCAGTCTGTTGCAAATAGTCTAAATCGTGTATAACAGTGTATTGATGGTGTATCTGACAGCTGGGCCCACCTGTCAGGTGCTGACGTGGCTTGTTCTTTTGCAAAAAAACACCTTCACTTTTTATTTAATCACACAACCATCCCTTGTTAGCCGAAAAAGGGCCTGCCAAAAAAACACCGACGAAAATTTTACATGCTCGTGTGCGGCGTGGATTCGACCCCGCGACTTTGCGTTCCAAGCGTGCGGGCACCGCCACTCCGCTACAACAACGTTTGCCTCCTATGCCACACGTGCGCCCTTATATACGTTGCTTCGTTTAGTTTTTTTTTCTTTTTTTTATGTCTCTTTTAGCTTTTCTCATATTTTGGGTATTCTTTGGACCGTATAGCCCGGCGCTACTGCACCCTTTCCTTCATAATATGGCACACATATTGCCTTTTGTACTTCGAATCATTTTGTTATTTTTTCGCATATGTTCTTTTCGCGTCTCTTTTAGTTTTCTCATATTTTAGGTATTCTTCGGACCGTATAGTCACGCGCTACTGCACTCTTTGCTTCATATGGCACACATATATTCTTTTATACTTCGGATCATTTCGTTATTTTTTCGTATCTCTTTTAGCTTTTCTCAGATTTTAGGTATTTTTCGGGTTGTATAGCTCGGCACTACTGCAGCTTTTTCTTCATATGGCACATGTATAACCTTTTATACTTCGGATATTTTTTTTGTATATGTTTTCTTTCGTGTCTCTTTTAGCTTCTCGGATTTTGGGTATTCTTCGGGCCATCGGCAGTGTGTGTATCATATTTTTGGGGCGGCCCCTTCTGCTGCCGGGCACGAGACGAGCTCGGTCATGCTACCGGGTGCGAGACGAGTGACGGACTGCAGTTTGGGGGAGGGCCAACCCTTTGACGAAGATAGCGGCCGGACGACGAGGTGAGGGATCGAAGGTCAAAACGAGCCGACGTCGGAAAGCCAGTTGTCGCCGCAGCCCGCCCGCCGAGCTGCTGTGATACCGGCACGGCGAATGGAAGCCTCCACACCTAGAGAGCCGAGCCACCTCGCCACCGCCGCCGCCCACAGCCGGAGCAGTAGCCACGCCGGGCCGTTGCCCCAACCCGTGCCGCTAGCCGGAAAATCTGAGAAAAGCTAAAAGAAACACGAAAAAAAATATACAAAAAATAATGAAATGATCCAAAGTATAAAAGAACTATATGTGTGCCGTATGAAGCAAAGCGTGCAGTAGCACCGGGCTATATGGTCATAAGAATACCCAAAATATGAGAAAAGCTAAAAGAGACAGAAAAAACATATACAAAAAAATAACGAAATGATCCCAAGTATAAAAGGCTATATGTGTGCCGTATGAAGCAAAGCGTGCAGTAGGGCCGGGCTATACGGTACGAAAAATACCCAAAATATGAGAAAAGCTAAAAAAGACACGAAAAAAACATATAAAAAAATAACGAAATGATCCAAAGTATAAAAGGCTATATGTGTGCCATTAAACACATTAACAGTGGCGAAAGGGGCGTATGCTGGGCTATGCCACGCATGCTATTAAACACATTAACAGTCGCGAAAGGGGCGTATGCTGGGCTATGCCACGCATGCCATTTTTACTGTTATTATAGGACACATTTTCCGCAGGTAACATCTACCTCAGTCAAAAGGAAATAGCTAGAGAACTTAAAAAAAAAAGAGAAATAGCCAGAGAAAAAAAAGGGAACTTCCCCACGAAGGCAGTCATCTTCGTCTCCCCCTCTCCCCCACGGAAAAAAATTATATGAGACCAGGTCTCACGGTTAGCAGGTGAGACCCGTCCTGATGGATGACACGTGGCATTCATAAATCACAAAGCATCTAATCTCTTTCTCCCCCCTGATTTTAAGTGGGGGTGGGGATGCTTTGTGATTTGTGAATGCCACGTGTCATCCATCAGGATGGGTCTCGCGTGAGACCTGGTCTCATATAATTCTTTTCCCTCCCCCACACGCCGTCCCCCCCTCTCCCTCGTCGCCAACCGTCGTCGCCGCCTCCACTTCCTCCTCTCTCTACTGCCTTGCACACCCCCTCATGGCGCACACGAGCGGCAGCGGCGGTGGATCTGCAAGAAACATGGGAAGGCAAGAGGTGGGACAAAGCAGATTGGCGGTGGGAAATTCCGGAAGGAGCACGAGGAAGAGCGGATTCGTGCGACGGCACGTCGTGGGAGAAGGCAGGACGACTCGCCTCCTCGCCGTCATCGCAGCTCCCGTCCGTCCTCGCCGCGTCTCTGTCTGTTCCCCCGATTTTGAGGTACGTCCTCTCCAGTCTCACTGTTTTCGTCGTTTCGTACGATGATTTCCACATATTTGTGGGTTTCTCAGGTGTGCATTTTTCCTTAATTCTTGCAGCCGCCAAGGCCATGGACCGGGACCTCCGTGTTCATTTCAAGGTGAGCTCCTCAGTCTAATCCCGATAATCCTTTGCAGCGAATGGCTTGCTCGTAGATTTTGGAACCTTATCATCAGAAGGATTAACTGTTCTCCCATGTGGTGTGCATTTAACTGTTGTCTTTTGACTTTACTACATTAGTTCTTGTATAGGTTTTGGGCAATAAGCTTAAGGGTACTAGTTAAAGATTTGTTGGAAGCACAAACTAACCTATTTGGCTGCAGCCATGTATTCACATAATCCTACTGTTTGCTATGTAATGAACTAGCTGGTGCTTGATAGGTTCAATTCTTTGAATGTACTACCTGATACTGTTTTTCTTTCAGTGATCACCTAAGCAGGATGTTGTATCTTATATAAATAGTATCCTGTAGACTTTGGAAAATTTAACCATCTGAAATCGAAAATAATTGCATGTTTTGTGGTAGTTAGCACTGTGTATCAGTTTTTATGGGTGGAAATCTTGTCCTGGTGTGTACAAATATAGATACTCCTATTAATTTGTATTGAGCTTAATTGCATTTACAGTGCTGGAGCTTCTATTATTTGCATCAGTGGTGAATCCAGTGTGTTCTGCATGATCTATTTATTCTTTGTAAGAGTTCTTGACCTATTCAAAATTTCTTATATGCCATATATCATGAATTATGACCTAAAACTTTACCTTGAGTTCTTCTTTTTACGATAACGCTATGGTATTGTTGATCTTGTTGGGGAACGTTGCAGAAAATTAAAATTTTTCCTACGGTTTCACCAAGATCCATCTATGAGTTCATCTAAGCAACGAGTCTAGGGAGAGAGTTTGCATCTACATACCACTTGTAGATCGCGTGCGGAAGCTTGCAAGGTGATGATGTAGTCGTACTCGACGTGATCCAAATCACCGATGACCTGCGCCGAACGGACGGCACCTCCGCGTTCAACACACGTACGGAACAGCCACGTCTCCTCCTTCTTGATCCAGCAAGCAAGGGAGGAGAGGTTGAGGGAGATGGCACCAGCAGCAGCACGACGGCGTGGTGTTGGTGGAGCTGCAGTACTCCGGCAGAGCTTCGCTAAGCACTATGGAGGTGGAGGAGGTGTTGGGGAGGGAGAAGGAGGCAACCAAAGGCCAGGCGTTCAGGTATGAAGTCCCTCCTCTCCCCCCACTATATATAGGGGTGCCAAGGGGGGTGGCCGGCCCTAGGAGATCAAATCTCCTAGGGGGTGCGGCGGCCAAGGGGGGTTTTCCCTCCCCCCAAGGCACCTAGGAGGTGCCTTACCCTCCTAGGACTCTTGCCCCCTTGAACCCTAGGCGCATGGGCCTATGTGGGGCTGGTGCCCTTGGCCCATTAGGCCAAGGCGCACCCCCTTACAGCCCATGTGGCCCCCCGGGACAGGTGGACCCACCCGGTGGACCCCCGGGACCCTTCCGGTGGTCCCGGTACAATACCGATAACCCCGAAACTTGTCCCGATGCCCGAAACAGGACTTCCCATATATAAATCTTTACCTCCGGACCATTCCGGAACTCCTCGTGATGTCCGGGATCTCATCCGGGACTCCGAACAACATTCGGGTTACTGCATATACATATCCCTACAACCCTAGCGTAACCGAACCTTAAGTGTGTAGACCCTACGGGCTCGGGAGACAAGCAGACATGACCGAGACGCTCTCAGTCAATAACCATCAGCGGGATCTGGATACCCATGATGGCTCCCACATGCTCCTCGATGTTGTCATCGGATGAACCACTATGTCGAGGATTCGATCAAACCCTGTATGCAATTCCCTTTGTCAATCGGTACGTTACTTGCCCGAGACTCGATCGTCGGTATCCCAATACCTTGTTCAGTCTTGTTACCGGCAAGTCACTTTACTCGTACCGTAATGCATGATCCCGTGTCCAACACCTTGGTCACATTGAGCTCAATATGATGATGCATTACCGAGTGGGCCCAGAGATACCTCTCCGTCATACGGAGTGACAAATCCCAGTCTCGATCCGTGTCAACCCAACAGCTACTTTCGGAGATACCTGTAATGTACCTTTATAGTCACCCAGTTACGTTGTGACGTTTGGTACATCCAAGGCATTCTTACGGTATCCGGGAGTTACACGATCTCATGGTCGAAGGAAGAGATACTTGACACTTGCAAAGCTCTAGCAAAACGAACTACACGATCTTTTATGCTATGCTTAGGATTGGGTCTTGTCCATCACATCATTCTCCTAATGATGTGATCCCGTTATCAACGACATCAAATGTCCATAGTCAGGAAACCATGACTATCTGTTGATCACAACGAGCTGGTCAACTAGAGGCTTACCAGGGACATAATGTGGTCTAAGTATTCACACGTGTATTACGATTTCCGGACAATACAGTTATAGCATGAATACAAGACAATTATCATGAACAATGAAATATAATAATACTTTTATTATTGCCTCTAGGGCATATTTCCAACAGTCTCCCACTTGCACTAGAGTCACTAATCTAGTTACATTGTGATGAATCGAACACCCATAGAGTTCTGGTGTTGATCATGTTTTGCACGCGAGAGAGGTTTAGTCAGTGGATCTGTGACATTCAGATCCGTGTGCACTTTGCAAATCTCTATGTCTCCATCTTGAACATTTTCACGGATGGAGTTGAAACGACGCTTGATGTGCCTGGTCTTCTTGTGAAACCTGGGCTCCTTTGCGAGGGCAATAGCTCCAGTGTTGTCACAGAAGAGTTTGATCGGCCCCGACGCATTGGGTATGACTCCTAGGTCGGTGATGAACTCCTTCACCCAAATCGCTTCATGTGCTGCCTCCGAGGCTGCCATGTACTCCGCTTCACACGTAGATCCCGCCACGACGCTCTGCTTGCAGCTGCACCAGCTTACTGCTCCACCATTCAACATATACATGTATCCGGTTTGTGACTTAGAGTCATCCGGATCTGAGTCGAAGCTAGCGTCGACGTAACCCTTTACGACGAGCTATTCGTCTCCTCCATAAACGAGAAACATGTCCTTTGTCCTTTTCAGGTACTTCAGGATATTCTTGACCGCTGTCCAGTGTTCCTTGCCGGGATTACTTTGGTATCTTGCTACCAAACTTATGGCAAGGTTTACATCGGGTCTGGTACACAACATGGCATACATAATAGATCCTATGGCTGAAGCATAGGGGATGACACTCATCTCTTCTTTATCTTTTGCCGTGGTCGGTGACTGAGCTGAGCTCAGTCTCATACCTTGTAACATAGGCAAGAACCCCTTCTTGGACTGATCCATTCTGAATCTCTTCAAAATCTTATCAAGGTATGTACTTTGTGAAAGACCTATGAGGCGTCTCGATCTATCTCTATAGATCTTGATGCCTAATATATAAGCAGCTTCTCCAAGGTCCTTCATTGAAAAACACTTATTCAAGTAGGCCTTAATGCTGTCCAGAAATTCTATATTATTTCCCATCAGGAGTATGTCATCTACATATAATATGAGAAATGCTACAGAGCTCCCACTCACTTTCTTGTAAACGCAGGCTTCTCCATAAGTCTGCATAAACCCAAACGCTTTGATCATCTCATCAAAGCGAATGTTCCAACTCCGAGATGCTTGCACCAGTCCATAAATGGATCGCTGGAGCTTGCATACTTTGTTAGCGTTCTGAGGATCGACAAAACCTTCCGGCTGCATCATATACAGTTCTTCCTTAAGATGCCCGTTAAGGAATGCTGTTTTGACGTCCATCTGTCATATCTCATAATCATAGTATGCGGCAATTGCTAACATGATTCGGACGGACTTTAGCTTCGCTACGGGAGAGAATGTCTCGTCGTAGTCAATCCCTTGAACCTGTCGATAACCCTTAGCGACAAGTCGAGCTTTATAGATGGTAACATTACCATCCGCGTCCGTCTTCTTCTTAAAGATCCATTTGTTTTCTATCGCTCGCCGATCATCGGGCAAGTCTGTCAAAGTCCATACTTTGTTTTCATACATGGATTCTATCTCGGATTTCATGGCTTCAAGCCATTTGTTGGAATCCGGGCCCGTCATTGCTTCTTCATAGTTCGAAGGTTCATTGTTGTCTAACAACATGATTTCCAGGACAGGGTTGCCGTACCACTCTGGTGCGGAACGTGCCCTTGTGGACCTACGAAGTTCAGCAGTAACTTGATCCGAAGTACCTTGATCATTATCATGGTTTTCCTCTTTAGTTGGTGTGGGCATCACAGGAATGGTTTCCTGTGCTGCGTCACTATCCTGCTCAAGAGGTAGTACTTCATCGAGTTCTACTTTCCTCCCACTTACTTCTTTCGAGAGAAACTCTTTTTCCAGAAAGCATCCGTTCTTGGCAACAAAGATCTTGCCTTCGGATCTTAAGTAGAAGGTATACCCTATAGTTTCCTTAGGGTATCCTATGAATACACATTTTTCCGACTTGGGTTCGAGCTTTTCAGGTTGAAGTTTCTTGACATAAGCTTCGCATCCCCAAACTTTTAGAAACGACAGCTTAGGTTTCTTTCCAAACCATAATTCATACGGTGTCGTCTCAACGGATTTAGACGGTGCCCTATTTAAAGTGAATGTAGCTGTCTCTAGAGCGTATTGTTGGAAATATGCCCTAGAGGCAATAATAAAAGTATTATTATTATATTTCCTTGTTCATGATAATTGTCTTTTATTCATGCTATAACTGTATTATCCGGAAATCGTAATACACGTGTGAATACATAGACCACAATATGTCCCTAGTGAGCCTCTAGTTGACTAGCTCGTTGTGATCAACAGATAGTCATGGTTTCCTGGCTATGGACATTGGATGTCGTTGATAACGGGATCACATCATTAGGAGAATGATGTGATGGACAAGACCCAATCCTAAGACTAGCACAAAGATCGTGTAGTTCGTTTGCTAGAACTTTGCCAATGTCAAGTATCTCTTCCTTTGACCATGAGATCGTGTAACTCCTGGATACCGTAGGAGTGCTTTGGGTGTATCAAACGTCACAACGTAACTGGGTGACTATAAAGGTGCACTACAGGTATCTCCGAAAGTATCTATTGTTTTATGCGGATCGAGACTGGGATTTGTCACTCCGTGTAAACGGAGAGGTATCTCTGGGCCCACTCGGTAGGACATCATCATATGCGCAATGTGACCAAGGATTTGATCACGGGATGATGTGTTACGGAACGAGTAAAGTGACTTGCCGATAACGAGATTGAACAAGGTATTTGATACCGACGATCGAATCTCGGGCAAGTAAAATACCGCTAGACAAAGGGAATTGAATACGGGATTGATTGAGTCCTTGACATCGTGGTTCATCCGATGAGATCATCGTGGAACATGTGGGAGCCATCATGGGTATCCAGATCCCGCTGTTGGTTATTGACCGGAGAACGTCTCGGTCATGTCTGCATGTCTCCCGAACCCGTAGGGTCTACACACTTAAGGTTCGATGACGCTAGGGTTATAAAGGAAGCTTGTATGTGGTTACCGAATGTTGTTCGGAGTCCCGGATGAGATCCCGGACGTCACGAGGAGTTCCGGAATGGTCCGGAGGTAAAGATTTATATATAGGAAGTCCTGTTTCGGCCATCGGGACAAGTTTCGGGGTCATCGGTATTGTACCGGGACCACCGGAAGGGTCCCGGGGGCCCACCGGGTGGGGCCACCTGCCCCGGGGGGCCACATGGGCTGTAGGGGGTGCGCCTTGGCCTACATGGGCCAAGGGCACCAGCCCCAAGAGGCCCATGCGCCAAGAGAAGAGAAAAAGGGAAGAGTCCTAAAGGGGGAAGGCACCTCCGAGGTGCCTTGGGGAGGATGGACTCCTCCCCATCCTTAGCCGCACCCCTTCCTTGGAGGAGGGGGCAAGGCTGCGCCCTCCCCCTCTCCCTTGGCCCTATATATAGTGGGGAAAAGGAGGATCAATCATACCTAAGGCCTTTGGTTGCCTCCCTCTCCCTCCCGTGACACATCTCCTCTCCCGTAGGTGCTCGGCGAAGCCCTGCAGGATTGCCACGCTCCTCCATCACCACCACGCCGTTGTGCTGCTGCTGGATGGAATCTTCCTCAACCTCTCCCTCTCTCCTTGCTGGATCAAGGCGTGGGAGACGTCACCGGGCTGTACGTGTGTTGAACGCGGAGGTGCCGTCCGTTCGGCACTAGGATCATCGGTGATCTGAATCACGACGAGTACGACTCCATCAACCCCGTTCACTTGAACGCTTCCGCTTAGCGATCTACAAGGGTATGTAGATGCACTCCCCTTCTACTCGTTGCTGGTCTCTCCATAGATAGATCTTGGTGATTCGTAGGAAAATTTTTGAATTTCTGCTACGTTCCCCAACACGTATCCCCAAAATGATAGCGGTAAATCGGTAAGAGACATCATAGACCGCACCATATCCAATAGAGTGCGATTACGACGTTCGGACACACCGTTTCGCTGAGGTGT
The DNA here is from genome assembly GCF_018294505.1 of Triticum aestivum. NCBI lineage: Eukaryota > Viridiplantae > Streptophyta > Magnoliopsida > Poales > Poaceae > Triticum > Triticum aestivum. Next base: position 123,145,444 of record NC_057812.1, read on the forward strand.
TCCAGGTGGCGTGAGCTGTGAAACGATTCCACATTTCTTTAAGTGTGTACCAAATTCGTGACTTAAGTATTCTCCTCCACGATCTGATCGTAAGAATTTTATCTTTCGGTCACATTGATTCTCCACCTCATTCTGAAATTCCTTGAACTTTTCAAAGGTCTCAGACTTGTGTTTCATTAAGTAGACATACCCATATCTACTCAAGTCATCTGTGAGAGTGAGAACATAACGATATCCTCCGCGAGCCTCAACGCTCATTGGACCGCACACATCGGTATGTATGATTTCCAACAAGTTGGTTGCTCGCTCCATTGTTCCGGAGAACGGAGTCTTGGTCATTTTACCTAAGAGGCATGGTTCGCACGTGTCAAACGATTCATAATCAAGAGACTCTAAAAGTCCATCGGCATGGAGCTTCTTCATGCGCTTGACACCAATGTGACCAAGGCGGCAGTGCCACAAGTATGTGGGACTATCGTTATCAACTTTAAATCTTTTGGCATCTACACTATGAACATGTGTAATATTACGCTCGAGATTCATTAAGAATAAACCATTGACCATCGGAGCATGACCATAAAACATATCTCTCATATAAATCGAACAACCATTATTCTCAGACTTAAATGAGTAGCCATCTCGTATTAAACGAGATCCAGATACAATGTTCATGCTCAAACTTGGCACTAAATAACAATTATTAAGGTTCAAAACTAATCCCGTAGGTAAATGTAGAGGCAGCGTGCCGACGGCGATCACATCGACTCTGGAACCATTCCCGACGCGCATCGTCACCTCGTCCTTCGCCAGTCTCCGTTTATTCCGCAGCTCCTGCTGTGAGTTACAAATATGAGCAACGGCACCGGTATCAAATACCCAGGAGTTACTACGAGTACTGGTAAGGTACACATCAATCACATGTATATCAAATATACCTTTGGTGTTGCCGGCCTTCTTATCCGCTAAGTATTTGGGGCAGTTCCGCTTCCAGTGACCCTTCCCCTTGCAATAAAAGCACTCAGTCTCAGGCTTGGGTCCATTCTTTGACTTCTTCCCGGTAACTGGCTTACCAGGCGCGGCAACATCTTTGCCGTCCTTCTTGAAGTTCTTCTTACCCTTGCCCTTCTTGAACTTAGTGGTCTTATTGACCATCAACACTTGATGTTCTTTCTTGATTTCAGCCTCTGCTGACTTCAGCATCGAGAACACTTCAGGAATGGTCTTTTCCATTCCCTGCATGTTGTAGTTCATCACAAAGCTCTTGTAGCTTGGTGGGAGCGACTGGAGGATTCTGTCAATGACCGCCTCATCTGGGAGGTTAATGTTCAGCTGGGTCATACGGTTGTGCAACCCAGACATCTTCAGGATGTGCTCACTGACAGAACTGTTTTCCTCCATCTTACAACTGTAGAACTTGTCGGAGACATCATATCTCTCGACCCGGGCATGAGCTTGAAAAACTAGTTTCAGCTCTTCGAACATCTCATATGCTCCGTGATGCTCAAAACGCTTTTGGAGCCCCGGTTCTAAGCTGTAAAGCATGCCGCACTGAACGAGGGAGTAATCATCAGCGCGAGACTGCCAAGCATTCATAATGTCTTGGTTCTCTGGGACGGGAGCGTCACCTAGCGGTCCTTCTAGGACATATTGTTTCCTGGCAGCTATGAGGATAATCCTCAGATTCCGGACCCAGTCCGTATAGTTGCTGCCATCATCTTTCAGCTTGGTTTTCTCTAGGAACGCGTTGAAGTTCATGTTGACATTAGCGTTGGCCATTGATCTACAAGACATATTTGCAAAGGTTTTAGACTAAGTTCATGATAATAAAGTTCTAATCAAATTATGAACTCCCACTTAGATTAGACATCCCTTTAGTCATCTAAGTGTTACACGATCCGAGTCGACTAGCCCGTGTCCGATCATCACGTGAGACGGACTAGTCATCGTCGGTGAACATTTTCATGTTGATCGTATCTTCCATACGACTCGTGTTCGACCTTTCGGTCTCCGTGTTCCGAGGCCATGTCTGCACATGCTAGGCTCGTCAAGTTAACCCTAAGTGTTTTTGCTGTGTAAAACTGTCTTACACCCGTTGTATGTGAACGTAAGAATCCATCACACCCGATCATCACGTGGTGCTTAGAAACGACGAACTGTAGCAACGGTGCACAGTTAGCGGGGAACACTTCTTGAAATTTTATAAGGGATCATCTTATTTACTACCGTCGTCCTAAGTAAACAAGATGCATAATACATAATAAACATCACATGCAATTATATAGTTGTGACATGATATGGCCAATATCATATAGCTCCATTGATCTTCATCTTCGGGGCTCCATGATCATCTCGTCACCGGCTTGACACCATGATCTCCATCATCATGATCTCCATCATCGTGTCTTCATGAAGTTGTCACGCCAACGACTACTTCTACTTCTATGACTAACGTTTAGCAATAAAGTAAAGTAGTTTACATGACGTTATTCAATGACACGCAGGTCATACAAAAAAATAATGACAACTCCTATGGCTCCTGCCGGTTGTCATACTCATCGACATGCAAGTCATGAATCCTATTACAAAGAACATGATCTCATACATCACAATTCATCATTCATCACAACTTCTGGCCATATCACATCACATGATCAATCGCTGCAAAAACAAGTTAGACGTCCTCTAATTGTTGTTGCATCTTTTACGTGGCTGCAATTGGGTTCTAGCAAGAACGTTTTCTTACCTACGAATCACCACAACGTGATTTTGTCAACTTCTATTTACCCTTCATAAGGGCCATGTTCATCGATTCCGCTCCAACTAAAGTGGGAGAGACAGACACCCGCCAGCCACCTTATGCAACTTGTGCATGTCAGTCGGTGGAACCGGTCTCACGTAAGCGTACGTGTAAGGTTGGTCCGGGCCGCTTCATCCCACAATACCGTTGAGCAAGAAAAGACTAGTAGAGGCAAGTAAGATGACGAAAACCACGCCCACAACAAAATTGTGTTCTACTCGTGCAAAGAGAACTACGCATAGACCTAGCTCTGATACCACTGTTGGGGAACGTTGCAGAAAATTAAAAATTTTCCTACGGTTTCACCAAGATCCATCTATGAGTTCATCTAAGCAACAAGTCTAGGGAGAGAGTTTGCATCTACATACCACTTGTAGATCGCGTGCGGAAGCTTGCAAGGTGATGATGTAGTCGTACTCGACGTGATCCAAATCACCGATGACCTGCGCCGAACGGACGGCACCTCCGCGTTCAACACACGTACGGAACATCCACGTCTCCTCCTTCTTGATCCAGCAAGCAAGGGAGGAGAGGTTGAGGGAGATGGCACCAGCAGTAGCACGACGGCATGGTGTTGGTGGAGCTGCAGTACTCCGGCAGAGCTTCGCTAAGCACTATGGAGGTGGAGGAGGTGTTGGGGAGGGAGAAGGAGGCAACCAAAGGCCAGGCGTTCAGGTATGAAGTCCCTCCTCTCCCCCCACTATATATAGGGGTGCCAAGGGGGGTGGCCGGCCCTAGGAGATCAAATCTCCTAGGGGGTGCGGCGGCCAAGGGGGGTTTTCCCTCCCCCCAAGGCACCTAGGAGGTGCCTTACCCTCCTAGGACTCTTGCCCCCTTGAACCCTAGGCGCATGGGCCTATGTGGGGCTGGTGCCCTTGGCCCATTAGGCCAAGGCGCACCCCCTTACAGCCCATGTGGCCCCCCGGGACAGGTGGACCCACCCGGTGGACCCCCGGGACCCTTCCGGTGGTCCCGGTACAATACCGATAACCCCGAAACTTGTCCCGATGCCCGAAACAGGACTTCCCATATATAAATCTTTACCTCCGGACCATTCCGGAACTCCTCGTGACGTCCGGGATCTCATCCGGGACTCCGAACAACATTAGGGTTACTGCATATACATATCCCTACAACCCTAGCGTAACCGAACCTTAAGTGTGTAGACCCTACGGGCTCGGGAGACAAGCAGACATGACCGAGACGCTCTCAGTCAATAACCATCAGCGGGATCTGGATACCCATGATGGCTCCCACATGCTCCTCGATGTTGTCATCGGATGAACCACTATGTCGAGGATTCGATCAAACCCTGTATGCAATTCCCTTTGTCAATCGGTACGTTACTTGCCCGAGACTCGATCGTCGGTATCCCAATACCTTGTTCAGTCTTGTTACCGGCAAGTCACTTTACTCGTACCGTAATGCATGATCCCGTGTCCAACACCTTGGTCACATTGAGCTCAATATGATGATGCATTACCGAGTGGGCCCAGAGATACCTCTCCGTCATACGGAGTGACAAATCCCAGTCTCGATCCGTGTCAACCCAACAGCTACTTTCGGAGATACCTGTAATGTACCTTTATAGTCACCCAGTTACGTTGTGACATTTGGTACATCCAAGGCATTCTTACGGTATCCGGGAGTTACACGATCTCATGGTCGAAGGAAGAGATACTTGACACTTGCAAAGCTCTAGCAAAACGAACTACACGATCTTTTATGCTATGCTTAGGATTGGGTCTTGTCCATCACATCATTCTCCTAATGATGTGATCCCGTTATCAACGACATCAAATGTCCATAATCAGGAAACCATGACTATCTGTTGATCACAACGAGCTGGTCAACTAGAGGCTTACCAGGGACATAATGTGGTCTAAGTATTCACACGTGTATTACGATTTCCGGACAATACAGTTATAGCATGAATACAAGACAATTATCATGAACAATGAAATATAATAATACTTTTATTATTGCCTCTAGGGCATATTTCCAACAGATCTATTGAACAATATTTGAATAATTACAATTAAATGCTATGGAAAAACTTTAGTTATCAGGAATTTTTTCTTGCGGTTTGTGGCTTCATGTGCTCTCATTCACATTTGAATGATGGTTGGGAAATTCCTGCTAAATGTGTGGTTAATAATAAGGATACAGTCGGCTGCATTTAGTTTTCTCTTCTATTGCTGGATAATCTTCTTATGTCATCATTTTTTAAGTATTTTTGCTTCTGTTGTTGATTGTAAGTGAATCCTTTGATGGCACTGCTACTTTTTGTTCTCTTAATACTACATCTGATTCACATACTTCATCTATCCCCGTTTCAGAAATTGTGCAGGTTTGTGTTTCATTGGTCCAGGAAAATCTTAGTGGGGCCTTTTAGGAACTCAGGATGGCAGGCAGCGATTATATTTCATTGTGATGGCAATTTTTCTCGTGTTCTTGGTTTGTATCACTAACCCTCCTAGCAAGTATAATGATATATACCCCAAAACAATATTATGGTATGTGTTCCACAAGAAGTTATACGGGTTATGTTACATTCCATCTGATTGAGATCAATTCAATAGTAAAATGGTCATGTATGATTTTTTGTTTCAGTGCTAAAATCCCTAGCATTTGAATGGTAAGATGGATTGGTATTAGTTCGTCTTATATGCCAGGCAAACAAAATACTTATGTACTGACCTTTCAATTTTATGCAGTAATGGTATTCTCTTCATTCTAAAAAAGATGAAGGTAATACAACCTTGATGTTTCAGGTTTTCACATCAATTCCATGACAAAAAAAAGTGTCCCGATGCAAGGCATGTCATCTTTTATCCATAAACTTTGCAATGGCCATCTATTGCAAGAATCTGCCTTACACCGGTTTCAATGATCTTAAATGGGCGAATTATTCTTTATAATCCTCACTTGATGATGCCAACAGTTCATCACTTCTATTTGGATTTCTTTGCTGATCTTGTAGTTATCACTAAGCTTTGCTTGCTTGCAGTTTCAGGACCAGCAGGAAGCTGGCATGACTGATGATGCAGAGCAACTCCTGGGATCTGAACGATTTGGTATTGATTCGAGTTTTATTTACTGAGAAATATTCTCCATCGAGCATGTTGTATTTGGCTCTTAGAGAAGATTTAATATTATGGAGTTTTGTTATACGGGATTATGAAAAAAGTAGATTTGGGAATTTATGATAGATTATAGTGATGCTGCATCGAGTTGTGCTATTTATAAATTAGACCAATCACATAGTTTATTTTTCTTTTGAGAATAAGACCAATCACTTTATTAGAAAGATAAATGTTGGCTTCTGCTATTGGGTGTTAGATAATGCCGGTAGTGTGGTAGATAGTCCTCCTGTATTGTAAATGCAAATGCATTGTTTGTGCTACTCTTTTTGGTATATGGGAGGGGGACAGAAGAATGTTAATTCTTGTTGGGATTACTATTAGACATGAATACTGATTTCTTTTCTTTCATTAGTTTCCAATATGAACCTGGTGGACAACGACAAGTGATAGCAAGAAATAATGCTTCTATTAGGCGAAGTTGATGAGGTTGTAGTGCACACTGAGTGCCTCCATAAGAATCTAGATAAAAATGCCATAAAAGGTTAGATTACGCATAGTCTTCATATAGTTTTGTTAAAAGATATTCTATTGATTTTCTGGCTTGGACGTACTTATTATTGTTTTCTTCTAACTGCATCTTAATATGCTTTTGTAGATTGCTGGGATAAGATGATGCCTATGAATGTGAACGACTGAGCTTTTACTTCCAGAAAATGCAGACTAATTAAATATGGAATGTCTTATGTTTCTCATATTTTCGTCTTCATTTGTATGACTAAATTTGGCTTCAAACCAACAAGTAGTTAATATTAAACTAAGTTCTTTTCCTGCTCCATTGTTCTGTCTCTGAATCATGATTCATGAAGTTATGGTGCATCTTGGAAAGGTTATGATAGTATGGTACTATTGGTTGCAGGGTCGATGACGTAATGTGGATATTTATACCGACTGATAGCCCATGGTTCATTTTAGCTCTCTTTGACGAGGATGTGCCAATGGTCCATTTTATCTCACTTTGACACGAATGTGGTGATCAAAGTTCTGATCTGCAGTTTTGCATTTCCTTGACTAATTCGGTGCAGCTTCCTTCATGATGTATGCCACATGCTAATATGAAGTTTCTCATGCTACATAACTTTTCGGGAGAGTAAAAAGAAAAACATACTGAGGTTTTCCTTGCAGATCAATTTCCACACCCTTTTTAGGTTAATCTTTACTATTTTCTTCTCTGTTCACACCTCATCAAAACTGAACCAAGAGGCATAGTTTAGATGGTGTGTGTGAACATGGTTTAAACTATGATGTTTCTTCGAGAGAGCAAACTAACTTTTCCATTTCATGGTTTATTAACTAAAATATTGATCGATGATGCTGATGCCTCTGCTTACCCGTGATAGCAAAATTAATAATGAAGACGAGTATCAGGTTAAAGAAAACATATAGAGTTATAATCAGCCAATTTTAAATTTGATTTTTTGTAGGCGTGTTAAGCTAAAACTTGTATATCAATGTTGAAATTGCCTCTTTTATTGTCCTCTAAGATTGGAATTTCTTTTTATGGATGCATGATTTTTTCCTACCAGAGCTTATTATCATCCAATCTTAGTTACTTGCTCCTTCTATTAGCTTTCTGGATTTATATTTTGTTCATTTGTGAATAAGAGTCCGTGAGATTCATACTTTGGATAAACTCCGTTTGACATATAGTACACCTAGGTTACTGTCAGCCAGACATTTTGTGAGGGTGTAACGAGTTGCTTTATTATTTGTAAAACTATCTGTCCGGTTCAGATTTGGAAATTTTCACATGTTTGAAAAGATCCTGTAACCAAATTCAGTGTCAACACGTTAACAAATATGTCAGCTTGATTAGTGCGCATAATCCCTCCTCAAAAGGCGCCACCGGTGGCGCCCCAACCCCTAGTATGAAGCAAAGGCTGCAGTATTGCCAGGATATACTGTTCGAAGAATACCAAAATATGAGAAAAGCTAAAAGAGACACGAAAAAAAACACATACCTAAAAAAACTAAACACGTCAAGTTATAAAAGCAAGCACGTGTGCAATAGGAAGCAAATGGTGCTGTGGCGTGGTGGCAGCGCCTGCACGCTTGGAACTCCCCGCCGCGTGTTCTAATCATCGCCGCACACACGTGCAGTAGTTTTGTCGGAATTCTTTTTCTGGCAGGCCCTTTTTCGGCTAATATGGGATGGATGCGTGATTAAATAAAAAGTGAAGGTCTATTTTGCAAAAGAACAAGCCACATCAGCACCTAACAGGCGGGCCTCAACCGTCAGATACACCATCAAATACATTGTTATACGCAGTTTAGACTATTTTGCAACAGACTGCCCCAAACATGGTACTGACATGTAAAAATTACGAAAAGTGGCACCAATTCGCATCCAATGTCTCAATTGTGGTACCTCTGTGCAATTAACTCCTTTTATTGCATTAGGACAACAACGTTTCAACTGCTACTTGTTGCGGTAGTTGTACCATTCCTCTACATGACCTATCATTGTCATGGTATAAATAGCCAAACCATCCTATCATGGTTAGGAGTTGCTTGAGCCATGTTGTGATTTTATCCATGCCATGCTTGCTATTGCTTAGAGTTATGTTAGGTCTAATTCATCTGGGAATGAATTGGAATATTATGATCATGTTCTGATCTTGAGAGTTAAGTGTGTGAACAAGCCACATCAGCACCTGACAGGCGGGCCCTAACCGTCAGATATACCATCAAATACACTGTTATATGCGGTTTAGACTATTTTGCAACAGACTGCCCCAAACTTGCTACTGACATGTAAAAATTACGAAAAGTGGCACCAATTCGCATCCAATGTCCCAATTGTGGTACCTCTGTGCAATTAACTCCTTTTATTGCATTAGGACAACAACGTTTCAACTGCTACTTGTTGCGGTAGTTGTACCATTCCTCTACATGACCTATCATTGTCATGGTATAAATAGCCAAACCATCCTACCATGATTAGGAGTTGCTTGAGCCATGTTGTGATTTTATCCACGTCATGCTTGCTATTGCTTAGAGTTATGTCAGGTCTGATTCATCTGGGAATGAATTGGAATATTATGATCATGTTCTGATCTTGAGAGTTAAGTGTGTGAACACATTTGATAAAGGTAGGGATGAGAGGCCATGTAGGAGTACATGATGGGTTGTCTGGTTGAGATCGTCCTTAAGAACTGAGTTCTGTGTATGTTATTCGAGACTAGCTATTACCACACATTGGGTTTCGGTAACTCAACCCCTCTCAGCTTATTAATCGCCTTAATCTTTGTCTAGGAGATGTAACTAGTTTCTGGTGTTTGTAAGTCGTGTTATTAGTCTACCAAGTGGCATCCGGTACAGGTGGGTTTGGGACAGACTAGGCACCATGGCCCGGTGTACCAACTGGCACCCGGATAGTGGACTTGGGAACCCTGCAAACATCGTTTGGGGCCGTGATAGAAACTTCGGCCGGACTTCCCTTGCGGATTTAGCATCATATAGGCGATAAACCTGGACTAGAGTCTTGCATGGTTAGTCAAATTCAAGGCGGGACACGCAAAGGTTGATAGGTGATCCAGATGTTGCTTCACCGTCTTGCCTTCTTGGAAGCATGGGTGCATGTTGCTTTAATTGGAACCAATATTTTCTTGCCATGACTTCTAGATTGTAATCCTACTTGACTTTTGCATCACCGATATTTGAAACTGAATGTGGGCTTTCCCACCTGACACCACCGAGCTACCACTCAGACGGCGCCATGGGCGTGCCCCAACTGCTAGTAGGAGAGATCATACGCTGCTATATTACGGTGCATCCCATGGCTGAGGCCCCATAGCTCACCCCACCGGCCAAGCGGCAGCACAAGAACGCTAAGCACCAAACGCGCTACTCAAGAGAAAAGAAAAACAACGCCCATGGCCCACAAGCTAGTCAAAGCGGATCTAGGGATGTGCTCATCGTTAGCATATGCACCCACACATAAACTTGGAGAAAATGTGATCAGTTTTAGCTCCATTGAGGTGAATTAAAGGTGCTTGGAGACCCGCATACACAAAAATATAAAACAAAATGACATATATTTGACTTTGCACTTCGTTTTTGATACTTACTTGAGTCATTTAGGAATACCATCCTATTAAAAGGGGTCACACAAGATGTGAGTAGGATTCATGAGCCAAATACGTTCCAAACAGCCACTCGTAGAACTCGGAAAAGCCCCAAGGTACCTCAATTCAGATAATCTTGTTATCTGAGGTTTTTAGCCGGGAACCAAACCTAATCAACATTCTCTCCCGGTTTCGCATAGTCTATCCTGTTAAGCCCTTCAGAGTCGTAGTTTGGGCCTATGGCGGTGCATCGAGGGATCACCCATAGCTGCCAGTAGAAATCTTACACTATCTCATTAACATCCTCTTCAAGCCGCTAAGGTGCTACACGAATCTTGAACGGTACAAATTACTCCAGATGGCTGGGTCGTAGACCTGAACCCTCCATATCACGAGCACGAAGCACTGTCAAATCCCCATGAAATACAGTAGGCTTGGAAATCTCTTTAGAAATGTAAACGAAAGGGTCCCGTGGTCTTCATGATAAATAGAGGCTGAGAACAACTCCAATGGGGCGACCCATTTCGTCCGTCGCCGTCTGTTTGGGTTGACGCGGACAAAAGAGGCGGCCCAACACACTGATCCATACCCAAATCGTGTCCGCTCCGCGTCCGCGCCGACGCATTCGCCACCCAAAATTTGGCCCACAAATGCGTCGCCGCGGACACGGAACGGACGCCTCGCGCGCCTTCTCGTTGTCCACCGCGTCCCTACCTAGCGGCCGTCCAATTTCGACGGTCAACATTATTTATGAAGACCGCCCACCTTGGGCCCACACGTCAGTGAAGGCGGTCGTCCTTTTTAAGCCGGGCGTGTGGCGGGGCTGTCCTCATCCACTGCCACTCGCCCCCGTCTCAATCTGGCCACCCCTGCCCCCACGCCGGCGACAACCCTAGCCACCGCCAGCATGGGCTTCTTCTCCGGCATCGGCAGCAGCGGCAAGGGCAAGGCCCCTGCCCGCCATTCCCCCTCCCTCCCCGCCCTCCTCCCCGCGCCGCTGCGCGCTCCCCGACAGAGGCAGCGCATCAATGTGCCGGTGCACCAGGCCGAGTGGCACTGGCAGCACCACGTGCCTCTGCCGTACCCCAACGCGACGCTGCCGCATGACTGGCATTTGGATCCGAAGAGGATCCCAGTGCCGGCAGCGCCGCGCACGGCGAGGGGTCATGAGGAGGAGGTGCGGCATCGGCGGGCGTTGCTGATGCCGGAGCAGCGCGCCTTACCGCACTACGTCGTCGACTCGCCCTATTGTGCTCGATGGTTCGCCTTCGAGCACGAGGAGGCGAGGCGACGCGGCGTCCGCGGTGTCGACCGCAGCCTGCCACCGCCCCGCCTCGTCATCCGCAACGAGGACCAGGAGGCCGAGACCGCCTACCAGGCGGTCATTAAGGAGAGCGAGGAGGAGGAGCGGTGGAGGGAGGCGGATGAGGCGGCTTTCTAGGGTGCCATGGGGAGGCCATGGCCCTCTCCGCGGCGGGTGACTGCGTCGTGCCGCCGGTGACCCCGCCGTCCCCGCCCAAAGCCGAGCCAAAGGAGCCGGCCCCCCTCGAGCGCTACTCCTGGACCGGAGTAGTGCGCGAGTGGGTCAGCGCTCCGCCGATCTGGCTCGGGGCGACGAAGAAGCAGGAGGCGGCCTACCTCGACCACTGGCGTCGCGTTCGGATGGTCGATGAGCACCGGCAGGGTGAGCGCCTGCAGATGCTCGAGCGCGAGGCCGAAGAGCAGGCGCACCAGCCCCAGGCAGCGGCGGCGCAGCCCGACATCGCTGCCCTCTAGAACACGGCGTTCCCCTGGGCCGGCCCTGCGCCGACGTTGATTGACCTCACCGGTCCCGACGCAGACTCCGACAAGGACGCCTAGGGCTGTGCGTCGTCTAGTTTTTAGTTTTTTTTATGTTAATTAATGTAATGCGGCCTTTCGCCGGCCTTCTTGGCTGGCTTTTATGTTTAATTAAATGCATGTTAAAAAAAATTGGCACACTGACAAAATGGGTTGGACCAGCGTTGGGCGCTCGCGCCGACCCAAACACAGCGCCGAACATTTGTGTCCGCCGGGCCAATCCAAACGAACAAAAAGCGGACAAAAGCGCCGTCCGTTTGGATCGGTCCGTTGGAGTTGCTCTGACCAGGTAGGATCAACCCAAGCTTTACTAAAATCCGGGAACTCTAAGCATGTGAACCGAGTGTCAAACAAGTGATGGGCATTGTGGCGGCGGCAGATTTTGAGCCCTGAAGGCTCCCCACGGCCCATCGACGTTGGAATGGCAGAGACCGCCTCCATCTCCTCCCACTCGATCACATGATCCGATGTGATTTGCCCAGATGAATATATCTGCAGCCTCTCCTCTTCTGTTCCGGTGCAGATCACGTGACTTGGGGGTGCTTGAACTTGGTGTTGTAACTTGTAACCGGACGTTGTGTCCTGTGTGTGCATGACTCTACGATCTATACGCATGAACAAAAGGATATTGTAACTGGGAGCTTGAACTTGGTGTTGTAATTTGTAACTGCATGTAGTAGGAAGATGTTTACTGTATGCCTAACAGCCTAAGCGCCAACACTGGTTAGAAGCTTAGAAAATCCTTTTTACTCATGGCAAGTTGAGGCCAGCTAGCTGATCGCTGATTCTCATGGCAAGTTGCGCAATTAGAATTACCACATAGAAGAAAAGAATTGCAAGCTGACTGAAAATTAAATCACGAGCTAGTCGTTCTAGTATAGTGGTAAGTATTCCCGCCGGGTTCGATCCCCGGCAACGGCGCTTTTTTCTTTTTCCAATTTCGTGCAATTTGTTATATAAAAAGATAAATATCGTTTCTTTCCGATTGCTTTCCAGCAGGCGTTTCTTTCCTATTTTGAAACGAACACGAACAATCTTCGATTCTGCTGCTCCTGCTTGGAGCCGGTTTCGGATTGGGCGCGAGTCGATAAAAGGCGGGGCAATTCTCATCTTGCTCCATCTCCACCTCCACTTAATTAGGAGCTCCATCGCGCCGCTGTCGATCGGCCGATCAGTAAACCCCGCTAGGGTCGACGAGACGACGACGGCGCTGATCCATCGATGGAGGAGATGGCTTCGTTGATGATGAAGCAGCCCGGCGACTCCTCCGGCACGGCTGTCGGGCCTCGAGGCTGCGTCCTCGCGCTCCCGTCGCCTTCGTTTTTGGCGGGAGACAAGGAGGAGGAAGAGCCGGTTCTTGGGGGCGGAGATCAGGCCATCGACGGCGAGGAGGACGAGGTGTCTTACGACAGCGATGACAACTACTACGAGGAGGACGGCAAGTCTTACGACAGCGATGGCAGCTATGAGGAGGAGGAGAGCGACGGCGAGGTAGAGGTGCCGCTCAAGATCGACCGACGTGTAGCGGCCGGGGCGAGCGGCGTCAGGGGCGGGCCGCTGCTACTCCGGAGGCAGTACGTACCGGAAGGCCGGTTCCTTGGGCCGGCGCCGCGGTTCGCCTCCTCGAGGAACACGGCCGGCTTCTTGGACGTCGCCGTCGTGGTGCCGCCGCCGGCTGATCGCCCGGTCGCCAGCCAAGAACAACGAGGAGGCAAGGAGATCTTGGTGCTTTACCGCTACACCGAGTTTGAGGCGGCGCCCGGCGGCGTGGAGGTGTCCAAGAAAACGATGCTGCACTATCTCCGTTTCGCCGTCCCGCCGGCCGGCGACGCGGCGGGCTCGCTCCAGTGGGCTGGGTCTTCGCTGGCGCCGCTGATATACCCCGCCCGCCACAGCAGCGAGCTCCAGGAACTCTGGTCCAGACTGGTTTCGAACGTGGCCGTGGGCATCCCGCCGGGGACCACGCGTCTCAAGGTGATCGCCGACGTCGGCATCCTCCGGCTCGAGGACTACACGCGGGGGCGCATGGATGTGGTGGTTGACGCGCTGCAGGGCATGATAGCGGAGCCATGGCCCGGGTACCACGTCGGGATGGAGCTGCGCCTGCCAGAGCTGGTGCACGTGCAGTGCGCGGACGTGGCTGAAGCCGCCGACGGCGACGGTGAGCGGCCGGCGAAGCGGAGGAAGGTCGTCGCGGAGGAGGTCGCCGGGCAGGAGTGCTCCGTCTGCTTCGAGCTGCTGGAAAGCGACGCCGCCGTGTGGCCCGGGTGCTCCATGCCCCACGTCTTCCATGGCGCATGCCTGGCGGACACCCTCAAAGGGAGCGAGATGTGCCCTCTCTGCAGGCGCAAGCTGTCGGCTCCGGACGAGCAAGTCTAGTCTAGGGACCTCCTGCATGCAACCTGAATGTACTCGTGAAGTCTGGAGCATCATTTTGTTTGAAGGGCAGCATTATTCAGATACATGAAGGAATTCTGCTGCTTCTGGAATGAAATTCTCGAGTTAAATCAATGGAGAAATGTATGTTGGACTATGCATTTATGAATCAACTTTTTTACTTTTTGTGATGTGATGATGATGAGTTGATGATGCATGGAGCACTGCAGTTTTAAGTTAAAAAACAAGTAGCTAGCTCTGTTGATGAATAAACCCTAAGTTCAGTAATCGACCATGCATCATGTTCAAAGTTTGTAACATACATACACAAACCAATTTGCATCCCTGGCCTTGTTTAGATGGAGCAATGTAAATATGCGCGCGCGCGCACACACACACACGTGTTAATCTGTCACAAACCTATTTGCTAGAAGACGCGGTCAGGGTCTCACATCTCTAAGCTCCAGAACTTGCTCTAGACTAGGCATCAACCCTACTATAGGCTATAGTTCTTTTGGGCGATTCTCCCAGAATAGCCCCCTCCCCAGCTTCTCCCAGAATCCCCACTTCATATCTTTTTTACAATCCTAGATTGCTACAGGCTTATACAACATTTGAACATGAGGAGCATTAGAGCAGCAAAACTGATATTGACGAGGGTGAGGCTGGCCATAGTGATGGTATATTAGCCGGTATCATGCATACGGGACTAAGAAACAGGCTAATATGGGACAGTAAAGAAGAGAGAGAGAGAGAGAGAGAGTTCTTGTTCATTTAACTTTTTTGTATTCACATTTATACAGGTTTTTAATAAATTAAATACATCATTAACATTTTTTTCAAATACATGTTTTTAACATTTTTAAATACAAGTCATAACATTTTTTCAATGTCACAAAGCATTTTTCCTGAACTACACAGACATGTTTTACATTCTATAATATTTAAAAATGCCAAGTACATTTTCTTGAAATGTGTGAACATTTTTTAAATGTCCCAAATATTTTTTTGATATATATCACATTTTTCAAAAATTAGGTTAAAAATTTTTGCACTGCATTAAAAAATTTCAAATGTGCAGTCAATATTGTTCTTATTTTTTTGGTATTAGAATATTTCAAATATATACAAAAAGTAAGAAAAAATGAAAAAATGAACGATTTTACATGTATGAAAGAAATCAACGGGCCACCTACTACCAGCCCGGCCAATGTAGAGGGTGCTTTGAGGCGATGCTCGGTTCTACTCTCTACGTACCAAATTATAAGTATTTTTTTCAGTTAAAATTGAACAGGAAAGACGTCTTATAATTTGGTACAAATGTAGTACCTTGCTAGAAGCGAGGTGTAGTAGTGTCGTGCTCACTAGAGAGTACATCGTACATACAGTATACTCCAACGATTGGGATGTCATAATGCCCAGTTTACTCGAAAAGTGCAACTAGAGGGCGAGCTCCATATATAGTTTCTTTTGAGAGAAAATACTTTTTTCACACCTCAAAAAATCTGATAAAAGCATACATGTAGACTAATAAGATAAATACATAGACTAAAATGGTTTTTTTATTGTATTCGGGCCAGATATTTGTGTTGTTTGAGTAGTGTGCTAATAATCAAATTACTTGATGAAATTTTATACGTAGTTAAAGAATATGCATATGCATCTGTAGAAATAAATTGGTATTTTTTGAAACTTTTAATATAATTTGTTTTTTTAAACGAGCTCCATGGAGCTCGGTCTTTGCAATGCCGCACACTTGGTTTGCTACATCACACTGGTTCATGTAAATCGTGCCGCATGTTTTTAAACACCTCCCCATTTATTAATTAATTAAAAATGTCATTGCAATTGTTCATTACAGCAGGCACCGCGCAGGATGGGAAACTATTAAAAAGAAAACCATCTGATCTATTATCAAACCAAATTTAGCAATCTCATGCGCCACTTGATTGGCATTTCTATTTATTCTAGACAACTTGAATTTTCTCATAAGCCTGATTGTGTTAGGTGCAAGGAAAGAAGACACAAACACAGAATCAGTTTCCAAAATAATAGGCAAGTTTAAAGAAATGCCTATAAAGAGCCCAGCAAGGCATGCCCAAAGCTTCGCTTCATCCACACCAGAAAAATGCCGCCGGTTTATGGCTATGTGCATCATGTGATGCTGAGGCCGGGATACTCTCCTTCTCAAAGAAATATGTGCCGTTTGTTTGTTGCTTTTTGTACGTGGATTATAAATGAACTAATCACACGGATGAATAGTGGTCTGTCGGAGTAGACATATGATGTTGCACTATCACGGTTCACCACGTTGATACACAGTTCACGGAAAATGGCACTGTAATGGATTCTGAACTCAGAAAAAGAATACAGAAAGTGCGGGTGTGGTCAAGGGCTGAAAGTTGCAACCCTGTTGCTACACGCAGTCGATTGGTCAGTACCACGATAAGAGCAAGCAAGACCAGGACTTTCAGATCACCTATAGATTCTCTAGGTAAAGAACTCCCTTCGCTCTAGCCTCTAGACAGACAAACCATCAGACTTGTGTTGTTAGCGACCATGCATGCAGGATGGCTTGTGTTGTTGTCTAGAACTAGTGCTGCCCATGCACCGGCCAGCATCGCGTGCGCATGCATGCAGCGAGGAGCCGCGAGGTTAGAGGGACAGTAAGGTAGCCCTAAATTTTTGGCGAGCGCGCGTGACCCCAAAACGTCTGGATCTGTCCATTTGGAGTTAAACGGACAAATGAGACGACCCAACGCATAACCCCATCCGTAAAAAACATCCATTTCTGGTCCGTCTCACCCAGGGGCGGGCCCACGAATTGAAGGCTGTGTATTCAAATTTTGAAAACATTTTGTTAAGCCTATATATATCCCTCCTTTTGGCGCGTATAACGGATTATAGAAACAAATTGTACTAGTTCTACACTATATTAAGTAAAAATTGATCAACATATAGAAATAAAACTTGTTCATAAAAAATGTTCTAAACTGTATAGATATATTGCCACATTGATGTGGCAGGTCTTCTGAACTATATATTATATTCATAAAAATCACTCAAGTTTCAGAGTAATTATTTTATAATAATACTGATTGTCATAATTGCAAAATCACATCGCAAATTGCAAATAATATGAATGTGTTATACTGAATAACCCTAAACGACTCTCATCTTAACAGTAAGAGTTCATCCTTATGAATCATGACAAACAAGTCTCAAATTACAATATCTTATATTGTGCTGAAATAGGAGGTCTCAACTCTCAAACAAGTCTAAGAATTCAGTCCTTGCCTATGAATTCAGTCAAAGAATCCTATATCGAAATAAGAAGCCAATTAGCCAGATTAAAACCCTTCTACATATGTACTGTTTACAAGGAAAAATTCAAGATTTTTATTGCTAGACAGTGGAACTGCCCAAGATGTACCGAAGTCTGAATGTCTGAAGAACGACAGAAGAAAACGACGATACCGACACAGGATGTTCAGTCGGACAATCGCACGTGGCAGTGGCACGCCCGGCGCCTGGACTGTCGACGGTGCCGCCGCCCGCCCCTGCCTGTCACGGCGGCCGCCCGTCTGTGGTCCACCCCAGCCTGCCGCGGCCGCCGTGTGCCCTGCTTGCGAGATCGGAATTTTGGGAGGCGATGCGGCAGTTCTCTGCGTGCGTAGGACGGTCCTGATGGATCGCTCTGTATTTTCGTTTTTTTTTGAGACAACGCTCTGTATTTTCGTTTTTTTTGAGACAACGCTCTGTATTTTCGTGCGAGCGATCAAGCCGACTAACCATTCTCATATTGGGCTGGGAGGAAGCAAACATAATGGGCCATCTGGTGGGGAGGGAGAAATCAGACTAGTTTTTTCGGGCTGAATGCGTGCACCCATCAGACTTTCTCGTTGTCTCAAAAAAAAAATCAGACTTTCTCTTAGTTTTTCCTTTTTTCTCACACATGCACGTATTATACAGTATATATACCTAGTTTTTTCGCAAAAATAATGGGTATTCGACTGAATACCCATGAATTGAAGTGGGCCCGCCCCTGGTCTCACCCCATCCTGGACCCAAATTTGAGCTGGGTTTGCGTCCAAAGCGGACACAAGTGGACGCTTTCTGGGTCGTTCTCGTCCGACAGTGTCCCTTGTGCATGTGACCCTGGCCCGCCTGTCATCCTCTCTCCTCTTCACTCACGTGGCCCACCATGCCCACCTACCATCCTCTCTCTCCATCTTTTCCTCCTCCCCATGCCGGTGCACACCGCTGTGCTACGGCCGTGGGCGAGCGCTGCCGCGCGCCGGAGAGCGGGTACGGCGCGGCTGCGAGCTGGGGGCGTGCGCCCAGGAGGCGTCGTGCGCGAGCGCGGCTGCGAGCTGGGGGCGGCGTGGGGTGCGGCTGCGAGCTGGGGGCGTGCGCCCAGGAGGCGTCGTGCGCGAGCGCGGCGGCACGTCGACGGGCGACGGGGCGCGGCTGCAGGCGTGGAGAGGCGAGGCGGGGCGGGCCGGCGGCTGCGGGGGAGAGCAGCGAGCTCGCGCGGCTGCAGGCGCGGGCGAGCGCGCGGACAGGGGTGAGCGCGGCGTGCGGCGGCGGCGCGCGCGGCGGCCGGGGAGAGCGCGCGCGGGCGGGGGCGGCGAGCGCGGGCGGGGGCGGGGGCAAGCGCGCGGGCGGCGGCAGCCGGGGCGAGCGCGCGCGGGCGAGGGCGGCGAGTGCGCACGCGCGGCGGCGGCGGCAGGGCGGGGCGCAGCGAGGTGGGCTCGAGCGGCTGGGGCGAGGAGGCGGGGCACGGCCCGGCGGCGAGCGCGGCGGGCGGGGGCAGGGGGCGCGGCGCGGGCGTGGCGTGGAGGCAGGGCGCGCGCCGGCCGGCATGCCACAGCGGGGAACGGGCAGAGCCAGAGCGCGAGCTCACGGGCGGGTGAGGCGCGCGACCGCGACGAACAGTTTGGGGCTGGTTGGTGCGTTGGGCGCCTCCAACTATACCCGGACATGCATGTCTGTTTTGCCGCTCATTGCCACCCCAAAACGGACAGATTTCGGACGAAACGGACGTCCATTTGGGGTTGTGCGGTGGAGTTGACCTTAGAGCATCTCCAACGGTCGCATGAAAATTTGGCGCCCAATAAAAGTTATAGCGCGCCACTTTGGCACTTTTAGTGCGCCGGGACCAACATCGCTTTTGTAGACGTTCAAAAACGCGCGCACAAAAAGCACACAGTGCAAATTGTAAAGTGCGCGCAATCCGGAGCCCAAAATATGCTGCGCGCGATAGCGTTTTTCAGCGCGCGCTCAAAAACTTTTAGCGCTACAGCATCTGCTGGAGCTGTGCGGCGCCTAAAAAACGAAATTTTAGTGCGCGGAGCTCTTTTTGGGCGCCTGTTGGAGATGCTCCAAATTTTTGGTTTTGCTAATTTACAGTCGGCTGTTTTGTAATTCGCTGACGTTCGAATTTCTGTCCGTTTGATCTCGCGTCGAGATTCGCGCTCGGTCCTGCTCTTTTGTGCTGGTTTTCGGGTCGGTTTTGTTTATCGGGCATGGTTTTCTCCCCGTTTTTCCTTGACCCGGCCGAACCGGTGGGCACTGTAGGTTTTTGTCCCTTTTGAATTTGGAGCGGGGTGTCGTTCCCCTTTCTCATTTGGATAAGGCAGAGGGAGTGAGAGCTCGAGCGGCGGCAGAGGGCGGGGCGATTCCTTGAGGCGATTCCCCGTGTTCATGGCGATTTGGAGTTCATCCGCCCCAGGATTTTGACGGCATCCTCTTCGTTCTTGTCGCCCGCGGCTGCTCTGGTTCGTTGCCCTGTCTTTCTCGCAGTTTTGTGCTTGCTTTTCGTGGCCATGTAGTTCCAGATCTAGGTGATTTTTGGGTTCGCGGATCCGCGGGATGTGTATGTTTCTGCCGTGGTATTCTCAATGCCCGTGATGTGTGTGTGTTTTGTGCGCGTGTGAATTTTTGGTAGGAGCCTGCAGTGTGCTGCTCGTAGTCTCCATGTCCGAGGTGTGTGTGGTCCTGCAGATGTGGAGGAGCGCCCTCCTTAGGGTTCTAGTTGTTGATGTGTAGGTACGCGTAGAAGCTAGTTTTCCTGCAGATGTTGTGGAGGTACGCGTAGGTGGTGTTAGTTTTCAGCTGCGGATCCCGTAGCTTGTGTCTGTGGGTCGAGTTGTGGCTATAGCGCCTGAATTTTGTGATGTTTGTGTTGTTTTTGTCCGCTGATGTTCATCCCGGTGGCTTACTGATCATCTCTATGTTTTTTTGTTCATTTTTGTTCTGCACTTTTTCCTGAATTTCATGCTTGTTTTTATGTATTTCCCCCATGATATGAGTGTAGATAATATCAAGGGTCTGCAGATTAATGTGCATGAAGTTCTGTTGTGCCCTTTTCTCACCCTTTTTTAGTTTGGCATATATGCTCAGTGCATTTTGCATTTCGTCTTGTAGAGGGTCACTGCTACCTTATGCGTCATGCCGTGGTCTTGTGTTTTTCTTGTGGACGCACTTCAAATCTTGTGCCCCTCCCCAGTTTGGTTGTTGTTGTTGATGTGCATTTTTATGTGTCCTAGGGTTGATGTGGAAGTAGGCGAAGTGGTGGATCCTATAGCTCCTGTCTCTGAAGTCTGAGTTCTTGTTTGTAGCCACTGTAGGCTTTGAATTTTGGTCATCTTTGTAAAGTTTTCTCTTCTCTTAACGTTGTCTAATGTTGTTGGTCATGTCAAGCTTTTATGTAGGCCGGGAATTGCTTGCTAATTTTTGATTGTTTACTTATAGGGAGGGCATGAATTTTGAGTTATTTTTCAGTGTATTTTTTGTGTCATCTTATTTTCAATGTTGACCGTTGGTTAATATATTCATTGTTGTTGTTTTTTAATATAATTCATATCAGAGTTACAGTATATCCACTTGAATGTAATACAGTGTAATTTGTCCAGAACTTGCAGTGTAGTAAACCTTTTTTGGCAGAGCTATTGATGTGCAGTACTTCATTGTAATGTTTTTCGCCTAGTGATGTTGCCTATTTATGTTGCTCATGTCATGCTTATCTCGCAGGCCGCGAATTTTGCCAAGTGAATTTTTGTTTTTGCGAGCTCTAGGTGTTTATTGACCCTTTTCTGTTCAATGAATGTTGGTCAAGGATCTTCAGGGTTATCTTTACACTGTAATTCATGTTTCAGTCTTACGGTGTCTTTTTACAGTATAATTCCGCTAGTCTTACAATGTAATTTCTGTTAGTTTTTACGTTGTAGTTGTGCTAGTTTTTACAGTGTAATTGCGCTAACTTTATAATGTAATTACAGTGTATTTTCCAGTGTAATTCTTTCAGTGTAATTATAGCTTGAGTTTTAATTGGATGCCTTTCACTGTTATTACTTATCTTTTTGTTTTTCCTTTTTGTGATCCTTCCTTTTTATAGGTTTTAAATGGGCAAGCTACGGAAAGCTTGTCATTGGGATGTTCTTGTAGTATCATCTTTAGATAGTGCAGATTCTGGAGGTGAAGCATTTGTGCCTAATGATTTTGTAGAAGATGGTTCTTACCCTGTGTCTATGGTATTTTATTTATTTTGTGCTTCCTTTTATTTTAGTTTTATTGCCCCTCTTTTTTTTGGGTTGTCTTATTTAGTTTTAATGGTTTTTTATGCAGGAATTATCTGATGACGACGGAGGGATTGACAAAGCTCTTCTGAAGTTCTATCTTAATCAAGTATGTTTTATTTTATCTAGGACTTTTCATTCTTGTTTGATTTTTTTCATTTTTTTCTTTTCTCTTAAGTGATAGTTGTGTTTTTCTTATTTTTTCAGAAAGTAAAATGCTTAAAGAGGAAATTATCATCTGCTTCAAGGAGGAATGTGGTTAGTTCCTATTTTACTATTATTTTCAGTAGTTTTTACTACTTCTGAAAGCAAAATGCTTGAAGTTCTATCTCAATGAATTATATTTTTTTAGTGTAAGTCCAATTCTCAGTAACTACATTTATTCAAATGTACTGCAATGTTTTTTTTTGTACTAAGTAATAGTTATCTGAAGCAATTTTTGACTGGTTTGATATGTGTTCTCACTCATGTTGTTTTTTGTGATTTTCTAGTTTAAGTTCATTTATTTTAGTAGCCGTATTTTTCAATGTATTGCAATGTATTTTTTGTACTAAGTAATAGTAATGCGTAGTAATTTATTTGAGTGGTTGATTTGGTGTTTCTCTTTTGTTGTTTTTTTAGAGGCAGAAACGCTCCAGTGATTACCCTACGTGTGCTACTTTCACTAGATATTCTGTGAAGTTCTTCTCTGGTGTTGTTGATGGTTTGTGTTCTAGGTATCGTGGTGTTGTCCAGAGATATGGCATGGGCTGTCTCTTAGAGTTTGCTAGGACCGAGGTGCCGCTCAGGTTAGTGAAGTGGCTTGCCAGTAGGTTCGATGTCCCTTCATCTGAATCCAGCTCAAAAAGAAATTTATCCCAATGACCAAGTATGATATTCATGGCATCCTCGAACTTCCAGTAGATGGTGAGCCACTTGTGTGTGATCCTCAATCCGGTCGTGACTTTATCCTCTCTCACTTCAACATGACCAGTATTCCTCCCGTGTCCTTTGCAAACAAGCTAAAATCAACCGAAGTCGAGTTGCCTGATGAAGATGTCTTTATTTGTTTCATGATTGTTGCTTTCTCATCATTCCTTTGTCCCAACTCTAGCCTCAGTCCTAGCCCAAAGTACCTTCATATCTTTAGGGATTGTCCTTCTGTGCGTAACTATGATCTGTCGAAATTTGTTTATGAGTGGCTGTTGAGTTGCATAAAGAAGTTCAAGGATTCCACTAAAGTTGCTTCCAAAAGATCAGTGACGTTTGGCGGTTGTCACTACGCTTTTGATGTAAGTGTTGTTATTGTTCTTCTTTTTCCTTTTTTTAAGTTTGATTTTGACATGTTATATTCATTTCAATCCTTTCATTTGCTCTTATTTTTTCTAGGTTTGTTACCTTGACCATCTCAATTTTGGTCTTCACTCTGTCCCTGATGTAAAGCCTCGGATCCTAGCATGGAGAGGCAACAAAGTTAAGCAATTTTCAGAGCTTGATAGAAACAATAGCCGATCTTTTGGTAAGAGGCCTCTAAAGCAGCTATGTCCTTCAGTTCATCCGCAGGTTTGTTTTTTCTGCTTGTTTGTACATTTGTTCTTTGTTTTTTACTTTCACTTTTTGTGGTTGTTGATGTTATTCTGTATGTTCTGATGTCAACTTTATTTTTTTGTCGATGTAGCAGTCTATCGAGAAATCTTCAGCAAGCAAGGATGGTGATGTCCCCCTTTGCAACGCCAAACTTTTTGAAATGAATGTGCAGAAATCATTTGGTGCTCGTTTTGGGTTAGAGGTTAGCATAGTTCTGAGTATGCTCTTTTTTGCCTTTTTCTATTTTTCTTTTTGTTTAATGTTGTGGGTTTACTGAATTCCTTTTCCTTTTCAGGCTGCTCAGGTAGTTATAGACCTTGTTCAATCCAGGAACAAAGATAAGCCTAAGCTATTTGTAGAATGGTCAGAATCTCTTGTAATTGATGTCCTTGATTACATAGCAAACTCAGCTTTGAATGTGAAATCTATTGCTACACCAAAATTTTCTCCAAGCGATGTTCAATCTCTGAACAACTTCTCTTTTGCTTAGTTCCTTCCTGGTGTTCTCCTTATCTTGTCTTTATTTCTGTTTTTATGTAATTTTTTATTGTATGATTTGTTAGTTTTTTTTGCTCATGTTAGTGTTATTTCTTTCTTCTTTTTTGAAGGCAATAAGTCTGTTTCTATTCACTCTTTCATTCCTAAAAGAAACATTGAAACTGTTGTCGAAAAGCCGTCTTCTCAAGTCCAACCCCCAATCCCCAATCTGAATGAACCTTCTACTTTTGCTGCTGGTGTTATTTCGGATGGAGATTTTCTCAATCCGGTAGTATTATCTAGTTCATCTCCAGTTCCTAAGGTGTGTGTTGAGGTATTTGTCCAGTAACAACAGCTTTATGTTTTGATTGCTTTGATGCATTTAGGCTAATATTTTTTGTTTTTTTTGTTTGATAGAGTGTGGTGAATGAAGCTAATGCTGAAGGTGCAATTCCAATGGCTCCTCTATCTTGCGCAAAAAGTGCTTTTGATGCTATAGGTTTGATCTTTCGCTTCTTTTTATTTTGCATTTTTTTCTGTTATCCCATGGGTTCTTCTTTAGATTTTTTCCTGTCGTTCATGTGTGCTTGTTTATTTTCCTTTTATAGGTGTATCCCCGTCAACAATGCAGTGCCCAATCCCTGATGTTGGTTCTTCGCTAATGCAATCAGGTAATTGTTTGTTTAATTATTTCCAGGGGCATAGTTTTCATTTTCTTTTTCTTTGTAGCTGACCCTCTTTTGTGTTTTTGTGTAGGCGGTCCTGAAAAGAAGTGCGAGCCCAAGGTTGTTGTCAATGATTTTCAAAAACCAAGTTTTGCTGAATTCAGTCGCTCTCTTGGCGTTCAATCACATCCTGAAGATTCTATTGAACAACACAAAGTTAAAGATGGTGTCTCTTATGTTGGAGGATTGTCCCCTCTGGTTCCTACTCGTTTGACGCAGAGGTTCCGTAATGTGGTTAGCATCTCCCTTTTTGTTTGTCCTTTTATTCTTTTCTTGTTCATTCTTATTTTCCATGTTATTTTCAGTAGTGATTTTGTTTGTTTCATTGTTTTATATTCAGATAGATGATGTTGAGTGCTCTCAGTATAATGTCGAAAGATTCTTGAGTTCGATTGATCCTGCGAAAGATGAGGTAATTGTTTTTGAATTTTAATTCTTGTCTTCTCGTTTAGTAGATGGTTTTTATTTTTTACTTCTGATTTTCCGTTTGTTCCTTTTTTTGCAGGATTGCATTGAAATGGTGAACCTGCCTCCTTCTGAAGTTTCAAAGTCAAATTTCTACTCAAGCCACCTTAATGATCAGGTATGGTGCTTTTTCTTTGTGTTTTTGTTTATTGATTCTTTTTACCTTGCTTTTTGCATTTTTAGTCTGCTCTTTTGGTCTCTGATTCTCAGTATAAACTATTGCATTGTGTGTGGCTGACTTAGAATGGTTGAGTTTTATACTCTAGTTTTAGCATCATTTGTTGATGACTGCTAGTGTTGACTGTAAATCACCAGAGTTTTACAATGTAATTCCCTATAGTTTTTCACTGAAATATATGGTTTGGGGGCTGTGTTTTTTTGCCTGACTTTACTATGTAATTATCCAGAGTACTACAGTGTAAGTTGTGTGTTTTTAGTACTGTAATTTGAGTATGCTGACGATGTAATTCTTCAGAGTTTTACACTGTAATTAAGTAGATATTTACACTGTAAGTTGTGTGTTTGAGTACTGTAATACTTACAGTGTAGATATTTACACTGTATTTTTTGCATGACTTACTATGTAATTATCCAGAGTTTTACAGTGTAAGTTGTGTGTTTTAGTACTGTAATTTGAGTATGGCTAATGATGTAATTCTTCGGAGTTTTACACTATAATTAAGTGGATTTTTACACTATAAGTTGTGTGTTTGAGTACTGTAAATTTAAGTAGTGCAATGTAATTCTTCAGGATTTTATATTGCAATTAAGTGGATTTATACACTGTATTTTTGTATGTCCGAGGGAATACAATGTATTTTTTTGATTTTTTGCACTGTAAATTAGCAGAATGTTTGTAATGTAATTTGTGTGTGTGAGTACTGTAATTTTTGGTAGGGATTGCAGTGTAATTTGCTTGGAGTTTTGCACTGAAATTAACCATGCGGCTTACACTGTAATTGTGTAGAGTTTTACACTGTAATTTTTGTGAGCTTACACCGTAATTGAGTATAGTTTTTACACTGTAAATTTTGCGAGCTTATACCGTAATTGACTAGTTTTTACACTATTATGTGTGTGTGAGGACTGTAGTACGTGGTATGTATTACAGTGTTTTTTTTCTAGGGCTTACACTGTAAGTGAGCAGAGTTTTACACTGTAATTTTTGTGGGCGGGGACTATAATCCCCTATAGCTTTTCATTGTTTTTCTTCACCCTAGTTATGACAGTCTTTTAATTTGCATGGTTGAGGTCACTAATTGCTATTGTGTCTTACATCTTGTAATTCACCAGAGTTTATTTTTTTACACTTTAATATATGTGGTTTGAGGTCTGTAAATGTTGCATGCCTTGTCTTTTGTTATTAGTTTTCTAGTTTGCACTTTAATATTCAACCATGTGTTTTTAATATATCGACTACTTGTTGCTTCTGCTTCATTTTTTGCATAATGAGCGTGAAGAAGAAATGTGGGTTAGTTTTTTTCTTCTGATTTTTGGCGTTTCCATGTGGAGAAATTGCGACAAATGGAGTGAATGGGATGTTGTACTTGTTTGTTAGGAATGTAGTGTCAAAGCTGATGCAATCACCACACAATCTAGTACACCACCAAGCCCAAATGAGTAGCAAAACCCAGGATTTTCTGATTGCTTCTTATTTAACATTTGAACTACTCCCATCATGTCAGATTTTTTGATGTCTCTGTTGGTAGTTGTAGCATAGTTTTAGTTAATGCCCGTCTTAATCTAATGCTTTTTCTTGCATGTTTTATCAATGTATGTTTTAGAAGGGAGTAGATGATGTTCAAATTGTGGGGACTTCCAGTTTTGTTGCTAGATGCAAAGACCTTTCAAGATCTACTGATGCTGCTTACAACAAGCTTAACAACTTCAACTTGACAGAACCTGAATCAACTAGTCGTTACCCTAAGAATCAAAAAGTAATGACAATTTTTCTTCCTTTCTCCCCTTATGTTCATCTTTTTTATAATTTAGTCATCATGTTTCTTTTTGTTCTGATTCTTTTTTTTCCTTTCTGCTACTTTGTATGTTTTCAGTCTACTGCTAGTCCAGAAGTAGAGATATTGTCTTCTAGGAATGCCTCTAAAGAACTCTCTCCTGCTCAAGTTCCTAAAGCGGATGGCGCATCTTTCGTTTTTCCTAGTGGTTCATCTGGTGGTCATCAACCTCGCAGGATGGTTTTACCAGGTAGATATAACTCGGATCCTTATGTTCCTCAGGGTAACAAGTTCCCTGTTACTGCTAAAGAAAGGCGTCACCACCTAGCAATGGTGGAAATTGGGAGTCATGCAAGTTGGTGCAAGTATGTTTTTCTGGCCTTGTATATTTTTCCCTTTTTGAAATGCTTTTATCAAATGCTGATGTTTGAACTTGTTTTTAGACTGGTAGGGTTTGTAGCTATCATTTTAGCAGGTTCTATTTTTTTACTTCCTTTTCCAATGTGTTTTAATTGTTACTTTGACTCTCTTTTTTATCCTCAAGGTGAATATATTTTTTGATTCGGTTTTTGATCCGATAACCTTCCGGTGATCCGGTATTGTCCCAATCTTACCCGGAACCTTTCCGGTGTCCAAATATAGTCGTCCAATATATCGATCTTTATGTCTCGACCATTTCGAGACTCCTCGTCAAGTCCGTGATCACATCCGGGACTCCGAACAACCTTCGATACATCAAAATATATAAACTCATAATGAAATTGTCATTGTAACGTTAAGCGTGCGGACCCTACGGGTTCGAGAACAATGTAGACATGACTGAGACACGTCTCCGGTCAATAACCAATAGCGGAACCTGGATGCTCATATTGGCTCCTACATATTCTACGAAGATCTTTATCGGTCAAACCGCATAACAACATACGTTGTTCCCTTTGTCATCAGTATGTTACTTGCCCGAGATTCGATCGTCGTTATCTCAATACCTAGTTCAATATCGTTACCGGCAAGTCTCTTTACTCGTTCCGTAATACATCATCTTGCAACTAACTTATTAGTTGCATTGCTTGCAAGGCTTAAGTGATGTGTATTACCGAGAGGGCCCAGAGATACCTCTCCGACAATCGGAGCGAAAAATCCTAATCTCGAAATACGCCAACCCAACATGTACCTTTGGAGACACCTGTAGAGCACCTTTATAATCACTCAGTTACGTTGTGACATTTGGTAGCACACAAAATGTTCCTTCGGTAAACGGGAGTTGCATAATCTCATAGTCATAGGAACATGTATAAGTCATGAAGAAAGCAATAGCAACAAACTAAACGATCAAGTGCTATGCTAACGGAATGGGTCAAGTCAATCACATCATTCTCCTAATGATGTGATCCCATTAATCAAATGACAACTCATGTCTATGGTTAGGAAACATAACCATCTTTGATCAACGAGCTAGTCAAGTAGAGGCATACTAGTGACACTCTGTTTGTCTATGTATTCACACATGTATTATGTTTCCGGTTAATACAATTCTAGCATGAATAATAAACATTTATCATGATATAAGGAAATAAATAATAACTTTATTATTGCCTCTAGGGCATATTTCCTTCAGTCTCCCACTTGCACTAGAGTCAATAATCTAGTTCACATCGCCATGTGATTTAACATCAATAGTTCACATCACCATGTGATTAACACCCATAGTTCACATCGACATGTGATGAACACCCAAAGGGTTTACCAGAGTCAATAATCTAGTTCACATTGCTATGTGATTAACACCCAAAGAGTACTGAGGTGTGATCATGTTTTGCTTGTGAGAGAAGTTTAGTCAACGGGTCTGCCACATTCAGATCCGTAAGTATTTTGCAAATTTCTATGTCAACAATGCTCTGCATGGAGATACTCTAGCTAATTGCTCCCACTTTCAGTATGTATCCAGATTGAGACTTAGAGTCATCCGGATGAGTGTCAAAACTTGCATCGACGTAACCCTTTATGACGAACCTTTTGTCACCTCCATAATCGAGCAACATATCCTTATTCCACTAAGGATAATTTTGACCAATGTCTAGTGATCTGCTCCTAGATCACTATTGTACTCCCTTGCCAAACTCAGGGTAGGGTATAAAATAGGTCTGGTACACAGCATGGCATACTTTATAGAACCTATGGCTGAGGCATAGGGAATGACTTTCATTCTCTCTCTATCTTCTGTCGTGGTCGGGTTTTGAGTCTTACTCAACTTCACACCTTTGTAACACAGGCAAGAACTCCTTCTTTGACTGTTCCATTTTGAACTACTTCAAAATCTTGTCAAGGTATGTACTCATTGAAAAACTTATCAAGCGTCTTGATCTATCTCTATAGATCTTGATGCTCAATATGTAAGTAGCTTCACCGAGGTCTTTCTTTGAAAAAACTCCTTTCAAACATTCCTTTATGCTTTGCAGAATAATTCTACATTATCTCCGATCAACAATATGTCTTTCACATATACTTATCAGAAATGTTGTAGTGCTCCCACTCACTTTCTTGTAAATACGGGCTTCACCGCAAGTCTGTATAAAACTATATGATTTGATCAACTTATCAAAGCGTATATTCCAACTCTGAGATGCTTGCACCAGTCCATAGATGGATCGCTGGAGCTTGCATATTTTGTTAGTACCTTTAGGATTGACAAAACCTTCTGGTTGCATCATATACAACTCTTCTTTAATAAATCCATTAAGGAATGCAGTTTTGTTTATTCATTTGCCAGATTTCATAAAATATGGCAATTGCTAACATGATTCGGACAGACTTAAGCATAGATACGAGTGAGAAACTCTCATCGTAGTCAACACCTTGAACTTGTCGAAAACCTTTTTGCGACAATTCTAGCTTTGTAGATAGTAACACTACTATCAGCGTCCGTCTTCCTCTTGAAGATCCATTTAATCTCAATGGCTCGCCAATCATTGGGCAAGTCAATCAAAGTCCATACTTTGTTCTCATACATGGATCTCATCTCAGATTTCATGGCCTCAAGCCATTTCGCGGAATCTGGGCTCATCATCGCTTCCTCATAGTTCATAGGATCGTCATGGTCAAGTAACATGACCTCCAGAACAGGATTACCGTACCACTCTGGTGCGGATCTTACTCTGGTTTACCTACGAGGTTCGGTAGTAACTTGATCTGAAGTTACATGATCATCATCATTAGCTTCCTCACTAATCGGTGTAGTATTCACAGGAACAGATTTCTGTGATGAACTACTTTCCAATAAGGGAGCAGGTACAGTTACCTCATCAAGTTCTAATTTCCTCCCACTCACTTCTTTCAAGAGAAACTCCTTTTCTAGAAAGGATCCATTCAAAGCAACGAATATATTGCCTTCGGATCTGTGATAGAAGGTGTACCCAACATTTTCTTTTGGGTATCCTATGAAGACGCACTTCTCCGATTTGGGTTAGAGCTTATCAGGTTGAAACTTTTTCACATAAGCATTGCAACCTCAAACTTTAAGAAACGACAGCTTAGGTTTTTTGCCAAACCATAGTTCATACGGTGTCGTCTCAACAGATTTGGATGGTGCCCTATTTACCGTGAATGCAACTGTCTCTAATGCATAACCCCAAAACGATAGTGGTAGATCGGTAAGAGACATCATAGATCGCACCATATCTAATAAAGTACGGTTATGACGTTCGGATACACCATTATGCTGTGGTGTTCCAGGTGGCGTGAGTAGTGAAACTATTTCACATTGTTTTTAACTGAAGGCCAAACTCGTAACTCAAATATTTTACTTCTGCGATCATATCGTAGAAACTTTTATTTTTGTTACGATGATTCTCCACTTCACTCTGAAATTCTTTGAACTTTTCAAATGTTTCAGGTAGATATACTCATATCTGCTCAAATCATCTGTGAAGATCAGAAAATAATGATACCTGCCGCGAGCTTCAATATTCATCGGACCACATACATTAGTATGCATGATTTCCAACAAATCTGTTGCTTGCTGCATTGTTCCGGAGAACGGGGTCTTAGTCATCTTACCCATGAGGCATGGTTCGCAAGCATCAATTGATTCATAATCAAGTGATTCCAAATGTCCATCAGCATGGAGTTTCTTCATGTGCTTTACACCAATATGACCTAAACGGCAGTGCCACAAATAAGTTGCACTATCATTATTAACTTTGCATCTTTTGGTTTCAATATTATGAATATGTGTATCACTACGATCGAGATCCAACGAACCATTTTCATTGGGTGTGTAACCATATATGTAAACAGAATAACAATTTATTCTCTTACTTAAATGAATAACCGTATTGCAATAAACATGATCAAATCATATTCATGCTCAATGCAAACACCAAATAACACTTATTTAGGTTTAACACTAATCCCGAAAGTATATGGAGTGTGCGATGATGATCATATCAATCTTGGAACCACTTCCAACACACATCGTCACTTCACCCTTAACTAGTCTTTGTTCATTCTGCAACTCCCATTTCGAGTTACTACTCTTAGCAACTGAAGCAGTATCAAATACCGAGGGGTTGCTACAAACACTAGTAAAATACACATCAATAATTTGTATATCATATATACCTTTGTTCACTTTGCCATCCTTCTTATCCGCCAAATACTTGGGGCAGTTCCGCTTCTAGTGACCAGTCCCTTTGCAGTAGAAGCACTTAGTCTCAGGCTTAGGATCAGACTTGGGCTTCTACACTTGAGAAGCAATTTGCTTGCCGTTCTTCTTGAAGTTCCCCTTCTTCCCTTTGCCCTTTTCTTGAAACTAGTGGCCTTTTCTACCATCAACACTTGATATTTTTCTTGATTTCTACCTTCGTCGATTTGGGCATTACGAAGAGCTTGGGAATTGTTTCCGTTATCCCTTGCATATCATAGTTCATCACGAAGTTCTACTAACTTGGTGATGGTGACTAGAGAATTTTGTCAATCACTATTTTATCTGGAAGATTAACTTCCACTTGATTCAAGAGATTGTAGTACTCAGACAATCTGAGCACATGCTCACTGCTTGAGCTATTCTCCTCCATCTTTTAGCTATAGAACTTGTTGGAGACTTCATATCTCTCAACTCGGGTATTTACTTGAAATATTAACTTCAACTCCTGGAACATCTCATATGGTCCATGACGTTCAAAACGTCTTTGAAATCTCGATTCTAAGTTGTTAAGCATGGTGCACTAAACTATCAATTAGTCATCATATTGAGCTAGCCAAACGTTCATAACGTCTGCATCTGCTCCTGCAATAGGTCAGTCACCTAGCGGTGCATCAAGGACATAATTCTTCTGTGCAGCAATAAGGATAAACCCCAGATCATGGATCCAATCCGCATCATTGCTACTAACATTTTTCAACTTAGTTTTCTCTAGGAACATATAAAAATTAAACGGGGAGCAAGATCGCGAGCTATTGATCTACAACATAGATATGCTAATACTACCAGGACTAAGTTCATGATAAATTAAAGTTCAATTAATCATATTACTTAAGAACTCCCACTTAGATAGACATCCCTCTAATCATCTAAGTGATCACGTGATCCAAATCAACTAAACCATAACCGATCATCACGTGAAATGGAGTAGCTTTCAATGGTGAACATCATTATGTTGATCATATCTACTATATGATTCACGCTCGACCTTTTGGTCTTAGTGTTCTGAGGCCATATCTGCATATGCTAGGCTCGTCAAGTTTAACCTGAGTATTTTGCGTGTGCAAAACTGGCTTGCACCCGTTGTAGATGGACGTGGAGCTTATCACACCCGATCATCATGTGGTGTCTGGGCATGACGAACTTTGGCAACGGTGCATACTTAGGGAGAACACTTATACCTTGAAATTTTAGTAAGAGATCATCTTATAATGCTACCGTCAATCAAAGCAAGATAAGATGCATAAAAGATAAACATCACATGCAATCAATATAAGTGATATGATATGGCCATCATCATCTTGTGCTTATGATCTCCATCTCCGAAGCACCGTCATGATCACCATCGTCACCGACACGACACCTTGATCACTATCGTAGCATCGTTGTCGTCTCGCCAATCTTATGCTTCCACGACTATCGCTACCGCTTAGTGATAAAGTAAAGTATTACAGCGCAATTGCATTGCATACAATAAAGCGACAACCATATGGCTCCTGCCAGTTGCCGATAACTCGGTTACAAAACATGATCATCTCGTACAATCAAATTTAGCATCATGTCTTGACCATATCACATCACAACATGCCCTGCAAAAACAAGTTAGACATCCTCTACTTTGTTGTTGCAAGTTTTACGTGGCTGCTACGGGCTTAGCAAGAACCGTTCTTACCTACGCATCAAAACCACAACGATAGTTTGTCAAGTTGGTGTTGTTTTAACCTTCTCAAGACCGGGCGTAGCCACACTCGGTTCAACTAAAGTTGGAGAAACTGACACCCGCTAGTCACCTGTGTGCATAGCACGGCGGTAAAACCAGTCTCGCGTAAGCGTACGCATAATGTCGGTCCGGGCCGCTTCATCCAACAATACCGCCGAACCAAAGTGTGACATGCTGGTAAGCAGTATGACTTATATCGCCCACAACTCACTTGTGTTCTACTCATGCATATAACATCAACACATAAAACCTAGGCTCGGATGCCACTGTTGGGGAACGTAGTAATTTCAAAAAAAAAATCCTACGCACACGCAAGATCATGGTGATGCACAACAACGAGAGGGGAGAGTGTTGTCTACATACCCTCGTAGACCAGAAGCGGAAGCGTTATAACAGCACGGTTGATGTAGTCGTACGTCTTCACGACCCGACCGATCAAGCGCCGAAACTACGGCACCTCCGAGTTTTTGCACATGTTCAGCTCGATGACGATCCCCGGACTCGGATCCAGCAAAGTGTCGGGGATGAGTTCCGTCAGCATGACAGCGTGGTGACGATCTTCATGTTTTACCGTCGCAGGGCTTCGCCTAAGCACCGCTATAATATTATCGAGGATTATGGTGGAGGGGGCACCGCACACAGCTAGGAGATCAATGATCAATTGTTATGTCTCTGGGGTGCCCCCCTGCCCCCGTATATAAAGGAGTGGAGGAGGGGCCGGCAAAGGAGGGTGGCGCGCCCAAGGGGGGGAGTCCAACTCCCACCGGGAGTAGGACTCCCCTTTTTCCTATTAGGAGTAGGAGAGGGAAGGAAGAGGAAGGAGGGAGGAAGGAAAGGGGGGGCGACCCCCCTCCCAATTCGGATTGGGCTTTGGGGGGGCCCCCTCCCTTGCTCCTTTCCCCTCATTTTCACTAAGGCCCAATAAGGCCCATATACCTCCCGGGGGGTTCCGATAACCTCCCGGTGATCCGGTATTGTCCCAATCTTACTCGGAACCTTTTCGGTGTCCAAATTGTTGGGTTTCGTAGTAATTTCAAAAAAATTCCTACGCACACGCAAGATCATGGTGATGCATAGCAACGAGAGGGGGAGAGTGTGATCTACGTACCCTTGTAGATCGACAACGGAAGCGTTAGGTTGATGTAGTCGTACGTCTTCACGGTCCGACCGATCCAAGCACCGTTACTCCGGCACCTCTGAGTTCTTGGCACACGTTCAGCTCGATGACGATCCCCGGGCTCCGATCCAGCAAAGCGTCGGGGAGGAGTTCCGTCAGCACGACGGCGTGGTGACGATCTTGATGTTCTACCGTCACAGGGCTTCGCCTAAGCACCGCTACAATATGACCGAGGTGGAATATGGTGGAGGGGGGCACCACACACGGCTAAGGAACGATCACAAAGATCAACTTGTGTGTCTATGGGGTGCCCCTGCCCCCATATATAAAGGAGTGGAGGAGGGGAGGGCCGGCCCTCTCTATGGCGCGCCCTAGGGGAGTCCTACTCCCACCGGGAGTAGGATTCCCCCTTTTCCTAGTCCAACTAGGAGTCCTTCCAAGGAAGAGGAAGGGAGAAGGAAAGGAAGGAGGGGGCGCAGCCCCTCCCCCTAGTCCAATTCGGACTAGGCCTTGGGGAGGCGCGCGGCCTGCCCTAGGCAGCCCCTCTCTCTTTCCCGTATGGCCCAATAAGGCCCAATACTTCTTCCCCGTATTCCCGTAACTCCCCGGTACTCCGAAAAATACCCGAATCACTCGGAACCTTTCTGATGTTCGAATATAGTTGTCCAATATATCGATTTTTACGTCTCGACCATTTCGAGACTCCTCGTCATGTCCTCGATCCCATCCGGGACTCCAAACTCCTTCGGTACATCAAAACTCATAAACTCATAATATAACTGTAATCGAAACCTTAAGCGTGCGGACCCTACGATTCGAGAACTATGTAGACATGACCGAGACACGTCTCCGGTCAATAACCAATAGCGGGACCTGGATGCCCATATTGGCTCCTACATATTCTACGAAGATCTTTATCGGTCAGACCGCATAACAACATACATTGTTCCCTTTGTCATCGGTATGTTACTTGCCCGAGATTCGATCGTCGGTATCCAATACCTAGTTCAATCTCGTTACCGGCAAGTCTCTTTACTCGTTTCGTAATACATCATCTCGCAACTTTGCATCATATACAACTCTTCTTCCAGAAATCCATTCAGGAATGCAGTTTTGACATCCATTTGCCAAATTTCATAATCATAAAATGCGGCAATTGCTAACATGATTCAGACAGACTTAAGCATCGCTACGGGTGAGAAGGTCTCATCGTAGTCAACCCCTTGAACTTGTCGAAATCCTTTTGCGACAAGTCGAGCTTTGTAGACAGTAATATTACCGTCAGCATCAGTCTTGTTTTTGAAGATCCATTTATTCTCAATTGCTTGCCGATCATCGGGCGAGTCAACCAAAGTCCACACTTTGTTCTCATACATGGATCCCATCTCAGATTTCATGGCCTCAAACCATTTCGCGGAATCTGGGCTCATCATCGCTTCCTCATAGTTCGCAAGTTCGTCATGGTCTAGTAACATGACTTCCAGAACAGGATTACCATACCACTCTGGTGCGGATCTCACTCTGGTTTACCTACGAGATTCGGTAGTAACTTGATCTGAAGTTTCATGATCAATATCATTAGCTTCCTCACTAATTGGTGTAGGTGTCACAAAAACTGGTTTCTGTGATGTACTACTTTCCAATAAGGGAGTAGGTACAGTTACCTCGTCAAGTTCTACTTTCCTCCCACTCACTTCTTTCGAGAGAAACTCCTTCTCCAGAAAGTTTCTGAATTTAGCGACAAAATTCTTGCCTTCGGATCTGTGATAGAAGGTGTATCCAATAGTTTCCTTTGGATATCCTATGAAGACACATTTCTCCGATTTGGGTTTGAGCTTATCATGATGAAACCTTTTCATATAAGCATCACAATCCCAAACTTTAAGAAACGACAACTTTGGTTTCTTGCCAAACCACAGTTCAGATTGTGTCGTCTCAACGGACTTAGACGGTGCCCTTTTTTAACGTGAATGCAGCTTTCTTTAATGCATAACCCGAAAAACGATAGTGGTACATCGGTAAGAGACATCATAGATTGTACTATATCCAATAAAGTACGGTTATGACTTTCGGACACACCATTACACTGTGGTGTTCCAGGTGGCATGAGTTGTGAAACTATTTCACATTGTTTTTAACTGAAGGCCAAACTCATAACTCAAATATTTGTCTCCACGATCAGATCGTGGAAACCTTATCTTCTTGTCACGATGATTTTCCACTTCACTCTGAAATTCTTTGAACTGTTCAAATGTTTCAG
Organism: Triticum aestivum; assembly: GCF_018294505.1. NCBI lineage: Eukaryota > Viridiplantae > Streptophyta > Magnoliopsida > Poales > Poaceae > Triticum > Triticum aestivum. Next base: position 123,182,230 of record NC_057812.1, read on the forward strand.
ACTTCTATTTCATTAAGTAGATATACCCATATCTGCTCAAATCATCTGTGAAGGTCAGAAAATAATGATACATGCTGCAAGCCTTAATATTCATTGGACCACATACATCAGTATGTATGATTTCCAACAAATCTGTTGCTTGCTTCATTGTTCCGTAGAACGGCGTTTTAGTCATCTTGCCCATAAGGCATAGTTCGCAAGCATCAAGTGATTCATAATCAAGTGATTCCAAAAGCCCATCAGCATGGAGTTTCTTCATGCGCTTTACACCAATATGACCTAAACGGCAGTGCCACAAATAAGTTGCACTATCATTATTAACTTTGCATCTTTTGGTTTCAATATATTGAATATGTGTATCACTGCGATTGAGATCCAACGAACTATTTTCATTGGGTGTGTAACCATATAAGGTTTTATTCATGTAAACAGAACAACAATTTATTCTCTTACTTAAATGAATAACCGTATTACAATAAACATGATCAAATCATATTCATGCTCAACGCAAACACCAAATAACACTTATTCAGGTTCAACACTAATCCCGAAAGTATAGGGAGTGTGCGATGATGATCATATCAATCTTGGAACCACTTCCAACACACATCATCACTTCACCCTTAACTAGTCTCTGTTTATTCTGCAACTCCCGTTTCGAGTTACTAATCTTAGCAACTGAACTAGTATCAAATACTTAGGGGTTGCTATAAACACTAGTAAAGTACACATCAATAACATGTATATCAAATATACTTATGTTCACTTTGCCATCCTGCTTATCCGCCAATCACTTGGGGTAGTTCCGCTTCCAGTGACCAGTCCCTTTGCAGTAGAAGCACTTAGTTTCAGGCTTAGGACCAGACTTGGGCTTCTTCACTTGAGCAGCAACTTGCTTGCTGTTCTTCTTGAAGTTCCCCTTCTTCCCTCTGCCCTTTTCTTGAAACTAGTGATCTTGTCAGCCATCAACACTTGATGCTCTTTCTTGATTTCTACCTTCGTCGATTTCATCATCATGAAAAGCTTGGGAGTCGTTTCCATCATCCCTTGCATATCATAGTTCATCACGAAGTTCTACTAACTTGGTGATGGTGACTAGAGAATTCTGTCAATCACTATCTTATCTGGAAGATTAACTCCCACTTTATTCAAGCGATTGTAGTACCCAGACAATCTGAGCACATGCTCACTAGTTGAGTGATTCTCCTCCATCTTTTAGCTATAGAACTCGTTGGAACTTCATATCTCTCAACTCGGTTATTTGCTTGAAATATTAACTTCAACTCCTGGAACATCTCATATGCTCCATGACGTTCAAAACGTCTTTGAAGTCCCGATTCTAAGCCATTCAGCATGGTGCACTAAACTATCAAGTAGTCATCATATTGAGCTAGCCAAACGTTCATAACGTCTGCATCTGCTCCTGCAATAGGTCCGTCACCTAGCGGTGCATCAAGGACATAATTCTTCTATGCAGCAATGAGGATAAACCTCAAATCACGGATCCAATCCGCATCATTGCTACTAACATCTTTCAACACAATTTTCTCTAGGAACATATCAAAATAAACACAGGGAAGCAACAACGCGAGCTATTGATCTACAACATAATTTGCAAAATACTACCAGGACTAAGTTCGTGATAAATTTAAGTTCAATTAATGATATTACTTAAGAACTCCCACTTAGATAGACATCCCTCTAATCCTCTAAGTGATTATGTGATCCAAATCAACTAAACCATGTCCGATCATCACGTGAGATGGAGTAGTTCCATTGGTGAACATCACTATGTTCATCATATCTACTATATGATTCACGCTCAACCTTTCGGTCTCCGTGTTACGAGGCCATATCTGTATATGCTTGGCTCTTCAAGTATAACCTGAGTATTCCGCGTGTGCAACTGTTTTGCACCCGTTGTATTTGAACGTATAGCCTATCACACCCGATCATCATGTGGTGTCTCAGCACGAAGAACTTTCGCAACGGTGCATCCTCAGGGAGAACACTTCTTGATAATTAGTGAGAGATCATCTTATAATGCTACCGTCAATCAAAGCAAGATAAGATGCATAAAAGATAAACATCACATGCAATCAATATAAGTGATATGATATGGCCATCATCATCTTGTGCTTGTGATCTCCATCTCCGAAGCACCGTCATGATCACCATCGTCACCGGCGCGACACCTTGATCTCCATCGTAGCATCATTGTCGTCTCGCCAATCTTATGCTTCTACGACTATCGCTACCGCTTAGTGATAAAGTAAAGCATTACAGGGCGATTGCATTGCATACAATAAAGCGACAACCATATGGCTCCTGCCAGTTGCCGATAACTCGGTTACAAAACATGATCATCTCATACAATAAAATTTAGCATCATGCCTTGACCATATCACATCACAACATGCCCTGCAAAAACAAGTTAGACGTCCTCTACTTTGTTTGTTGCAAGTTTTACGTGGCTGCTACGGGCTTAAGCAAGAACCAATCTTACCTACGCATCAAAACCACAACGATAGTTTGTCAAGTTGGTGCTGTTTTAACCTTCGCAAGGACCGGACGTAGCCACACTAAGTTCAACTAAAGTTGGAGAAACTGACACCCGCCAGCCACCTGTGTGCAAAGCACGGCGGTAGAACCAGTCTCGCGTAAGCGTACGCGTAATGTCGGTCCGGGCCGCCTCATCCAACAATACCGCTGAACCAAAGTATGACATGCTGGTAAGCAGTATGACTTATATCGCCCACAACTTACATGTGTTCTACTCGTGCATATAACATCAACACATAAAACCTAGGCTCGGATGCCACTGTTGGGTTTCGTAGTAATTTCAAAAAATTTCCTACGCACACGCAAGATCATGGTGATGCATAGCAACGAGAGGGGGAGAGTGTGATCTACGTACCCTTGTAGATCGACAACGGAAGCGTTAGGTTGATGTAGTCGTACGTCTTCACGGTCCGACCGATCCAAGCACCGTTACTCCGGCACCTCCGAGTTCTTGGCACACGTTCAGCTCGATGACGATCCCCGGGCTCCGATCCAGCAAAGCGTCGGGGAGGAGTTCCGTCAGCACGACGGTGTGGTGACGATCTTGATGTTCTACCATCGCAGGGCTTCGCCTAAGCACCGCTACAATATGACCGAGGTGGAATATGGTGGAGGGGGGCACCGCACACGGCTAAGGAACGATCACGAAGATCAACTTGTGTGTCTATGGGGTGCCCCTGCCCCCGTATATAAAGGAGCGGAGGAGGGGAGGGCCGACCCTCTCTATGGCGCGCCCTAGGGGAGTCCTACTCCCACCGGGAGTAGGATTCCCCCTTTTCCTAGTCCAACTAGGAGTCCTTCCAAGGAAGGGGAAGGGAGAAGGAAAGGAAGGAGGGGGCGCAGCCCCTCCCCCTAGTTCAATTCGGACTAGGCCTTGGGGAGGCGCGCGGCCTGCCCTAGGCAGCCCCTCTCTCTTTCCCGTATGGCCCAATAAGGCCCAATACTTCTCCCCCATATTCCCGTAACTCCCCGGTACTCCGAAAAATACCCAAATCACTCGGAACCTTTCCGATGTCCGAATATAGTCGTCCAATATATCGATTTTTTACGTCTCGACCATTTGGAGACTCCTCGTCATGTCCCCGATCCCATCCGGGACTCCGAACTCCTTCGGTACATCAAAACTCATAAACTCATAATATAACTGTCATCGAAACCTTAAGCGTGCGGACCCTACGGTTCGAGAACTATGTAGACATGACCGAGACACGTCTCCGGTCAATAACCAATAGCGGGACCTGGATGCCCATATTGGCTCCTACATATTCTACGAAGATCTTTATCTGTCAGACCGCATAACAACATACGTTGTTCCCTTTGTCATCGGTATGTTACTTGCCCGAGATTCGATCATCGGTATCCAATACCTAGTTCAATCTCGTTGCCGGCAAGTCTCTTTACTCGTTCCGTAATACATCATCTCGCAACTAACTCATTAGTTGCAATGCTTGCAAGGCTTATGTGATGTGCATTACCGAGAGGGCCCAGAGCTACCTCTCCGACAATCGGAGTGACAAATCCTAATCTCGACATGCGCCAACCCAACATGTACCTTTGCAGACACCTGTAGAGCACCTTTATAATCACCCAGTTACGTTGTGACGTTTGGTAGCATACAAAGTGTTCCTCCGGCAAACGGGGGTTGCATAACCTCATAGTCATAGGAACATGTATAAGTCATGAAGAAAGCAATAGCAACATACTAAACGATCGGGTGCTAAGCTAATGGAATGGTTCATGTCAATCAGATCATTCACCTAATGATGTGATCCCGTTAATCAAATAACAACTCTTTGTCCATGGTTAGGAAACATAACCATCTTTGATTAACGAGCTAGTCAAGTAGAGGCATACTAGTGACACTCTGTTTGTCTATGTATTCACACATGTATTATGTTTCTGGTTAATACAATTCTAGCATGAATAATAAATATTTATCATGGTATAAGGAAATAAATAATAACTTTATTATTGCCTCTAGGGCATATTTCCTTCACAAATATAGTCGTCCAATATATCGATCTTTATGTCTCGACCATTTTGAGACTCCTCGTCAAGTCCGTGATCACATCCGGGACTCCGAACAACCTTCGGTACATCAAAATATATAAACTCATAATGAAACTGTCATCGTAACGTTAAGCATGCAGACCCTACGGGTTCGAGAACAATGTAGACATGACTGAGACACGTCTCCGGTCAATAACCAATAGCGGAACCTGGATGCTCATATTGGCTCCTACATATTCTACGAAGATCTTTATCGGTCAGACCGCATAACAACATATGTTGTTCCCTTTGTCATCGGTATGTTACTTGCCCGAGATTCGATCGTCGGTATCTCAATACCTAGTTCGATCTCATTACCGGCAAGTCTCTTTACTCGTTCCGTAATACATCATCTTGCAACTAACTTATTAGTTGCATTGCTTGCAAGGCTTAAGTGATGTGTATTACCGAGAGGGCCCAGAGATACCTCTCCGACAATCGGAGCGACAAATCCTAATCTCAAAATACGCCAACCCAACATGTACCTTTGGAGACACCTATAGAGCACCTTTATAATCACTCAGTTACGTTGTGACGTTTGGTAGCACACAAAGTGTTCCTCCGGTAAACGGGAGTTGCATAATCTCATAGTCATAGGAACATGTATAAGTCATGAAGAAAGCAATAGCAACAAACTAAACGATCAAATGCTATGCTAACGGAATGGGTCAAGTCAATCACATCATTCTCCTAATGATGTGATCCCGTTAATCAAATGACAACTCATGTCTATGGTTAGGAAACATAACCATCTTTGATCAAGGAGCTAGTCAAGTAGAGGCATACTAGTGACACTCTGTTTGTCTATGTATTCACACATGTATTATGTTTCCCGGTAATACAATTATAGCATGAATAATAAACATTTATCATGATATAAGGAAATAAATAATAACTTTATTATTGCCTCTAGGGCATATTTCCTTCAGAATCTTGGTTTAAAGAGTGTGAAAATCTTGATGATGTTGTTTACAGACCTAAATTTTTTGCTATACTTAAATATTGCTATGAGAATTATGAATTCAATTCCGATATTGATGATTTTACTGAGAGAGTCTCCGCTGTCCAAGAAGAGAATAATATTTTGCAGGAGTCTATGGAAGAAGAAATTGATGAAACTGTGAGCTCATTGTATGAAAAAGATGATGAGGAGAGCGAAGAACAAAAGGAGGAAGAGCGGATTAGCTACCCGTACCCACCTTCTAATGAGAGTAACTCTCCAACTCATACATTATTTAATGTCCCTTCAAATTTACCGAAGGATGATTGCTATGATGATTGTTATGATCCCGTTGATTCTTTTGAAATATCCCTTTTTGATGATGCTTGCTATGCTTGTGGCCAAGATGCCAAGATGAATTATGCTTATGGAGATGAATTTGCTATAGTTCCTTATGTTAAACATGAAATTGTTGCTATTGCATCCACGCATGATAATCTTATTATCTATTTGAATTCTCCCGACTACACTATATCGGAGAAGTTTGCTCTTATTAAGGATTATATTGATGGGTTGCGTTTTACTACTACACATGATGATTTTGATAGATATAATATGCATGTGCTTGCTGCTCCTACTTGCAATTATTATGAGAGAGGAACTATATCTCCACCTCTCTATGTTTCTCACACGATAAAATTGCAAGAAACTGCCTATACTATGCATTGGCCTTTACTTTGTGTGCATAAATTATTCTTGTATGACATGCCGATGCATAGGAAGAGAGTTAGACTTCGTTGTTGCATGATATATGTTGATTTGTGATCACTACTAAATGCCAAATCATTGCTAATTTAAATTGGCTTTGATATACCTTGGGATCCGGGTGGATCCATTACTTGAGCACTATATGCCTAGCTTAATGGCTTTAAAGAAAGCGCTGCCAGGGAGACAACCCGGAAGTTTTAGAGAGTCATTTATTTCTGTTGGGTGCTTTTATAAAGTTTAAAAACAAAAAAATAAAGAGGGGAACCTAAAACCTTTTCAAAAAGAAAAGCGAAAGTGAGAAAGACGAGCATTGTTAAAATGGGAGCTAGCCTTGAACTCTGTTCATGCCCATGGAAACTTTGTGACCCTTGATTACAGAAACTTTTCAACAAAAATAATTATCCCGTTGTACAATTCCATTGTATTATAAAAATAATGTGCCAAGATTTGCCTTTAGGATGTTTACATTGCTTGTTGGTTTGTGCCGTGCAGAACAGAAACCTTAGCTGTAGTGCTCGATTTTACATTTTTTTACTGGAATGTCAAACGGTTCTGAAACTTTTTGCACTGTCTTTATATACAAATTGTTTATTTTTCCTAATTTTGGCAGAATTGTTTGAGTACCAGAGGTATGGTGAATGTTCAGATTACTGTAGACTGTCCTGTTCAAGACAGATTCTGTTTTTGATGCATTGTATGCTTGTTTTGATGAAACTATCGATTTCTATCAGTGGATTAAGCCATGGAAAAGTTATATTACAGTAGCTACAATGCAAAAACAAAATATGAATTGGTTTGCAATAGTATTAGAGTAGTGATTTGCTTTATTATACTAACGGATCTTACTGAGTTTTCTGTTGAGTTTTGTGTGGATGAAGTGTTCGAAGATTGAGGAGGTCTCGATGTGAGGAGAAAGAGGATAGGCAAGAGCTCAAGCTTGGGGATGCCCAAGGCACCGCAAGTAAATATTCAAGGAGACTCAAGCGTCTAAGCTTGGGGATGCCCCGGAAGGCATCCCATCTTTTTCCAACAAGTATTGGTATGTTTTCGGATTCGTTTCGTTCATGCGATATGTGCAAATCTTGGAGCATCTTTTGCATTTAGTTTTCACTTTTCTTTTATGCACCATGCTAGTATGAGATAGTGCTTGGTTGATTTATAGAATGCTCATTGCACTTCACTTATATCTTTTGAGTACGCTTTATAGAATGCTTCATGTGCTTCACTTATATCATTTGAAGTTTGGATTGCCTGTTTCTCTTCACATAGAAAACCACCATGTATAGAATGCTCTTTTGCTTCACTTATATTTGTTAGAGCATGGGCATATATTTTGTAGAAATAATTAAACTCTCTTGCTTCACTTATATCTATTTAGAGAGATGACAGGAACTGGTCATTCACATGGTTAGTCATAAAATCCTACATAAAACTTGTAGATCACTGAATATGATATATTTGATTCCTTGCAATAGTTTTGCAATATAAAGGTGGTGATATTAGAGTCATGCTAGTTGAGTAATTGTAAAATTGAGAAATAGTTGTGTTGAGGTTTGCAAGTCCCATAGCATGCACGCATGTTAAATGTTGTGTGACAAATTTGAAGCATGGGGTGTTCTTTGATTGCTTTCCTTATGAGTGGTGGTCGGGGACGAGCGATGGTCTTTTCCTACCAATCTATCCCCCTAGGGGCATGCGTAGTAGTACTTTGCTTCGAGGGCTAATAAACTTTTGCAATAAGTATATGAGTTCTTTATGACTAATGTGAGTCCATGGATTATACGCACTCTCACCCTTCCATCATTGCTAGCCTCTTTAGTACTGTGCATTGCCCTTTCTCACCTCGAGAGTTGGTGCAAACTTCACCGGTGCATCCAAACCCCGTGATAAGATATGCTCTATCACACATAAACCTCCTTATATCTTCCTCAAAACAGCCACCATACCTACCTATCATGGCATTTCCATAGCCATTCCGAGATATATTGCCATGCAACTTCCATCATCATCAAATACATGACTTGAGCATCATTGTCATATTGCTTTGCATGATCGTAAGATAGCTAGCATGATGTTTTCATGGCTTGTCCGTTTTTTGATGTCATTGCCACGCTAGACCATTGCACATCCCGGTACACCACCGGAGGCATTCATATAGAGTCATACTTTGTTCTATACATCGAGTTGTAATATTGAGTTGTAAGTAAATAAAAGTGTGACGATCATCATTATTAGAACATTGTCCCATGTGAGGTTATCAAAATAAAAGAGGCCGAAGAAGCCCAAATAAAAAGAGGCCAAAGAAGCCCACAAAAAACAAAAAAATGAGAAAACAAAAAAATAAAAGAAAAACAGAGAAGGGGCAATGTTACTATCCTTTTACCACACTTGTGCTTCAAATTAGCACCATGTTCTTCATATAGAGAGTCTCTTGAGTTATCACTTTCATATACTAGTGGGAATTTTCATTATAGAACTTGGCTTGTATATTCTGATGATGGGCTTCCTCAAATGCCTGAGGTCTTCATGAGCAAGCAAGTTAGATGCACACCCACTTAGTTTCAGTTTGAGCTTTCATACACTTATAGGTCTAGTGCATCCATTGCATGGAAATTCCTACTCCTCGCATTGACATCAATTGATGGGCATCTCCATAGCCCACTGATTAGCTGCGTCGAGGTGAGACTCTCTCCTTTTTTGTCTTCTCCACACAATATCCATCATCATATTCTATTCCACCCATAGTGCTATGTCCATGGCTTGCGCTCATGTATTGCGTGAGGGTTGAAAAAGCTGAAGCGTGTTAAAAGTATGAACCAATTGCTCGGCTTGTCATCGGGGTTGTGCATGATGGGAGCATTTTGTGTGACGAAAATGAAGCATGGCCAAACTATATGATTTTGTAGGGATGAGCTTTCTTTGGCTATGTTATTTTGAGAGGACATAATTGCTTGGTTAGTATGCTTGAAGTATTATTGTCTTAATGTCAAATGATAGACTATTGCTTTGAATCACTCGTGTCTTAATATTCATGCCATGATTAGATTATGTGATCAATATTATGCTAGGTAGCATTCCACATCAAAAATTATCTTTTTTATCATTTACCTACTCGAGGACGAGCAGGAATTAAGCTTAGGGATGCTGATACGTCTCCGTTGTATCTATAATTTTTGATTGTTCCATGCCAATGTTATACAACTTTCATATACTTTTGGCAACTTTTTATACTATTTTTGGGACTAACATATTGATCTAGTGCCCTGATACGTTCATTTTGCATCATGCTTTATATTGATATTTATTGCATTATGTGCTGTTATTACACATTATGTCACAATATTTATGCCTATTCTCTCTTATTTTACAAGGTTTACATAAAGAGGGAGAATGCCGACATTTGGGATTCTGGGCTGGAAAAGGAGCAAATATTAGCCACCTATTCTGCACAGCTCCAAAAGTCCTGAAACTTCACGGAAGTCATTTTCAGAATATATAAAAAATACTGAGCGCAAGAAGTTCCAGAGGGGGGCCACACCCTGGCCACGAGGGTGGGGCCGCGCCCTACCCTCCTGGGCGCGCCCCCCTGCCTCGTGGGCCCCCTAGTGGCTCTCCGATGCCCATCTTCTGCTATATGGAGTCTTTCGTTGAGAAAAAAAATCATAAGCCAGCTTTCGGGACGAGACTCCGCCACCAAGAGGCGGAACCAATCTAGGGCTCTGGCGGAGTTGTTCTGCCGGGGACACTTCCCTTCGGGAAGGGGAAATCATCACCATCGTCATCACCAACGATCCTTTCATCGGGAGGGGGTCAATCTCCATCAACATCTTCACCAGCACCATCTCCTCTCAAATCCCAGTTCATCTCTTGTATCCAATTCTTGTCTCTAAGTCTGGGATTGGTACCTGTGGGTTGCTAGTAGTGTTGATTACTCCTTGTAGTTGATGCTAGTTGGTTTACTTGGTGGAAGATCATATGTTCGTATCCTATATGCACATTAATACCCCTATGATTATGAACATGAATATGCTTTGTGAGTAGTTATGTTTGTTCCTGAGGACATGGGAAAAGTCTTGCTATTAGTAGTCATGTGAATTTTGTATTCGTTCGATATTTTGATGAGATGTATGTTGTCTCTCCTCTAGTGGTGTTATGTGAACGTCGACTACATGAAACTTCACCATTATTTGGGCCTAGAGGAAGGCATTGGGAAGTAATAAGTAGATGATGGGTTGCTAGAGTGACAGAAGATTAAACCCTAGTTTGTGCGTTGCTTCGTAAGGGGCTGATTTGGATCCATATATTTCATGCTATGGTTAGGTTTACCTTAATACTTTTGTTGTACTTGTGGATGCTTGCAATAGAGGTTAATCATTAGTGGGTTCTTTTTCCAAGTAAGGACAACACCCAAGCATCGGTCCACCCACATATCAGATTATCAAAGTACCGAACGTGAATCATATGATCGTGATGAAACCTAGCTTAACGATAATTCCCATGTGTCCTCGGGAGCGCTTTTCTCTATATAAGAGTTTGTCCAGGATTGTCCTTTGCTACAAAAAGGATTGGGCCACCTTGCTGCACTTTATTTACTTTTGTTACTTGTTTCTCGTTACAAATTATCTTATCACAAAACTATCTGTCACCTACAATTTCAGTGCTTGCAGAGAATACCTTGCTGAAAACCGCTTATCATTTCCTTCTGCTCCTCGTTGGGTTCGACACTCTTATTTATCGAAAGGTCTGTGATAGATCCCCTATACTTGTGGGTCATCATGCCCGGTGCCAGTACCTGTTTGTTGCATGTTTTTTGTTTCGCAGTAAATCCATATCAAACGGAGTCCAAACGGGATAAAAACTGACGAAGATTTTTTTGGAATATATGTGATTTTTGGAAAGAAAAATCAACGCGGGACGATGCCCGAGGGGGCCACAAGGCAGGGGGCGCGCCCTGGGCCCTCGTGGCCACCCCGTAAGGCGGTTGATGTGAAGGAAATATGCCCTAGAGGCAATAATAAAGTTATTGTTTATTTTCTTATATCATGATAAATGTTTATTATTCATGCTAGAATTGTATTAACCGGAAACATGATACATGTGTGAATACATAGACAAACATAGTGTCACTAGTATGCCTCTACTTGACTAGCTCGTTGATCAAAGATGGTTATGTTTCCTAACCATAGACATGCGTTGTCATTTGATTAACGGGATCACATCATTAGGAGAATGATGTGATTGACTTGACCCATTCCGTTAGCTTAGCATTTGATCGTTTAGTATGTTGCTATTGCTTTCTTCATGACTTATACATGTTCCTATGACTATGAGATTATGCAACTCCCATTTACCGGAGGAACACTTTGTGTGCTACCAAACGTCACAACATAATTGGGTGATTATAAAGGTGCTCTACAGGTGTCTCTGAAGGTACTTGTTGGGTTGGCGTATTTCGAGATTAGGATTTGTCACTCCGATTGTCAGAGAGGTATCTCTAGGCCCACTCGGTAATGCACATCACTATAAGCCTTGCAATCATTGTAACTAATGAGCTAGTTGCGTGATGATGTATTACAGAACGAGTAAAGAGACTTGTCGGTAATGAGATTGAACTAGGTATTGAGATACCGATGATCGAATCTCGGGCAAGTAACATACCGTTGACAAAGGGAACAACGTATATTGTTATGCGGTTCGACCGATAAAGATCTTCGTATAATATGTAGGAGCCAATATGGGCATCCAGGTTCCGCTATTGGTTATTGACCAAAGAAGTGTCTCGGTCATGTCTACATAGTTCTCGAACCCGTAGGGTCCGCACGCTTAACGTTCATTGACGATATAGTATTTATGAGTTATGTATGTGGGTAACCGAATGTTGTTCGGAGTTCCGGATAAGATCACGGACATGACAAGGAACTCTGGAATGGTCCAGAGATAAAGTTTGATACATGGGATAATAGTGTTTGGTCTCCTTAAGGGGTTCCGGATGTTTCCCGAAATATTTGGGTATGAGAACACTTTATTTGGGCCAAAGGGGAAAGCCGACAAGGTTTTTGGAAAGCGCAAAAGGAAGTTTTGCGGAGTAACCCTAGCGTCTGGCCCTGGAGTCCAAGAATAACTCTTGTCTTTTGGGTGAAACCAACTTTGTGGAGGCTTTTACTCCAAGTTTCGACCCCAAGGCTCAACATATAAATATAGGGGTAGGGCTAGCACCCAAGACACATCAAGAAACACCAAGCCGTGTGCCGGCTACCCCGTCCCCTCTAGTTTATCCTGTGTCATAGTTTTCATAGTGCTTAGGCGAAACCCTGCAGAGATTGTTCTTCACCAACACCGTCACCACGCCGTCGTGCTGCTGGGAACTCATCTACTACTTCGCCCCTCTTGCTGGATCGAGAAGGCGAGGACGTCATCGAGCTGAACATGTACTGAACGTGGAGGTGCCGTACGTTCCGTACTTGATCGGGATGGATCGTGAAGGTGTATGACTACATCAACCGTGTTGATAAACGCTTCCGCTTTCGGTCTACGAGGGTATGTAGACATACTCTCCTCTCTCGTTGCTATGCATCACCATGATCCTGTGTGTGCGTAGGAATTTTTTTGAAATTACTACGTTCCCCAACATGATGCCCTTCTTTTGCCGCAAGAAAGCTAATATCCGGATAGAGATCGTGTCCAAAATTCAGCCCAATCGGAGTTACAGATCTCCAGGAATTTAAGAAACGGTGAAAGGGCAGAATCTGGAACGAAGAAACAGAGAGAGACAGAGAGACAGACCCAATCTCGGAGGGGTTCTCACCCCTCCACCGCCATGGAGGCCATGGACCATAGGGGAAAGCCTTCTCCCATCTAGGGAGAAGGTCAAGGAAGAAGAAGAAGGAGGGGGCTCTCTCCCCCTTACTCCCGGTGGCGCCGGAACGCCGTCGGGGCCATCATCGTGTGATGGCGATCTACACCAACACCTCCGTCATCTTCACCAACATCTTCATCACCTTCCCCCATCTATCTATAGCGGTCCACTCTCCCGCAACCCGCTGTACCCTCTACTTGAACATGGTGCTTTATGCTTCATATTATTATCCAATGATGTGTTGCCATTCTATGATGTCTGAGTAGATTTTCGGTGTCCTATCGGTAATTGGTGAATTGCTATGATTGGTTTAATTTGCTTGTGGTTATGTTGTTGTCCTTTAGTGCCCATGATATGAGCGTGCGCGTGGACCACACCATAGTGTTAGTTGTATGTCGATAGGACTATGTATTGGAGGGCAAGAGTGACAGAAGTTTCAACCTAAGATAGAAATTGATGCATACGACATTGAAGGGGGACCAATATATCTTAATGTTATGGTTGGGTTTTACCTCAATGAACGTTAGTAGTTGCGGATGCTTGCTAATAGTTCCAATCATAAGTGCATAGAATTTCAAGTCAGGGATGGCATGCTAGCAGTGGCCTCTCCCACATAAAACTTGCTATCGGTCTAGTAACATAGTCAATTGCTTAGGGAAAATTTCGCAACTCCTAGCACCACTTTTCCACACTCGCCATACTAACTTTATTGCTTCTTTTCCTAAAACAGCCCCTAGTTTTTATTTACATGCTCTTTATATTCTTGCAAACCTATCCCACAACACCTACAAAGTACTTCTAGTTTCATACTTGTTCTAGGTAAAGCGAACGTTAAGCGTGCGTAGAGTTGTATCGGTGGTCGATAGAACTTGAGGGAATATTTGCTCTACCTTTAGCTCCTCATTGGGTTCGACACTCTTACTTATCGAAATAGGCTACAATTGATCCCCTATACTTGTGGGTTATCAGCTATCCTCCCGGGTAATCATGGTCTTCACACGTCGGCGGTGGGACAAGCCCTCGAACGTCGGCAATTCTCCGCCAGGGCTATATCTTGCTTATAGCGCGATATATGCCCAACTCACTAATGGATTTTCACTGCTCGCTACACTACAGGGTCGGCCCGTTAGCTTGCTATGCTCGTTGCGTTCGATCTGTTCGTTTCGCTAATTTGTTTGGACTTTTCTTTTTCTTATTTCTTTATTTTGGTTTTCTGTATTTTCAATTGTTTTTGTCCGTTTTCTATTTTTTTTCTTCAGTTTTATTGCATTTCATCGGTTTTCTTCTTTTATTTATTGGTTTCTCGTATTTTTTTGGTTCTTTGTTTCTTTCTTTGATTTTTTCTTCACGGTTGTTTCCGGTGTTTTCTGTTTCTACTTCATTATAAATTTAGTTTTCTTTTGTTTTTCTTTGCTTCTTCGTTGCACTTTGGTTTTCTTTGTTTCTTTTTTTGTTTTCTTCGCCTTATTTGTTTCCTTGTCGATTTTCATCGTTTTTCTAGTTTGTAAATAAATGGTTAATATTTTTTCCATACACAATTTTAATATATTTCTAAAGTGTTTGATTAACATTTTTAAAGTAAAATATGAACATGTTTTAATATTTTTATACATTTAACATTTTCAAATGCTTGATTAATAATTTTAAAATATATGGTCAACATTTTTATATACACATTTAACATTTTTGAATCCTTGATCAACTTTTTCCAGATATAGGATTAATATTTTCGAATACATGGTCAGAATTTATATTTATATATATACCAACCCATTTTCCTATATATATATATATAAGCAAACCTATTGTGTTTCTCTCTAGAGGTGGCAATCAGGAGCACACGTTCTTGTTGGGATCTGGACCAGCCACTATTCTTCTTTACATTTATTTCATTTTGTGCGATTGGTAGGTATTTCCTCTTATAGATGATTTAGGACCACGGTCCCGTCACTATAGCCCGGTAGGCTCAGTGGGTAGGCTGCCAAAGCTGCAGCGACGCAGCCCTCGGTGTGCGCGTGACGGTTCTCAGCGCACGAACGGTTCCAGCTCACTGACGGTGCCTGGCCTAGAAAAGGTTCGTGAGTTTCTCAAAAAAAAGTTAATGTTTTTTTACACCAAAATTGCCGCATCGGCCCTCGACACGATGCAGCCCTCTTTTTTTATCTCCCCCTCCCCGATCCAAATCTGAACCGGGCTCTCATCTCGCTCCTCCCCATGGCACGGCTGCCCACCATCGTGCCTCCTCATTGCCCCCTCCCCTCCCTCTTCCTTCACTACTGCCCCGTCGAGCTAGCATCTAGGGACCGTAGTTGTGGCCATGGCGGCCTTGCCTACGGGGATCATCCGATCAACGAGCACGGCTGCAGAGATGGACGGGGACGAAACGACCGTCTACGGAGATGGAGAGCACGTCCAGCACATCCTCCTCGCCATCAACAACTTTACTCGCAAGGTCTGCCTCTTCACCCTCTCCTCCTCCTGCTCCTCCATCGATTCCACCTAATCGCCCAGTGATGGACTGCCAATGGCATGTGACGTTGCAGGTATCTGAGATGCTGGACTCCGAACGCGCCATGTTCAAGGCCCTCGACACCGTCTTCGAGGACCGCCTCAGTAGGTAAGAAGCTCACTGCATCAAGCAGCATCACACCATCTCGGTTGCTCATCATTTGCTTGTTGTATTGCGTCACGGGATCCACGACCACAAGGAGAGGGTGGAGAAGTGGGAGGATGAGATGAGGGAGCTGCGCGCCCGCGCCGCCACCAACTAGCAAATCCGTGACCCCCTTTTTTAGTTCCTAAAATCTAAAAAGTGGCCGCGCACTAACTAAACGAACCGGGCGGCCGACTTGTGGCCGTCCGATCTCGCTCGAATTGTCGTGCGCGTGGGCCAGGTGTCAGATGGTCGGGACGCTCCCACGTATGGTGCGGACACGACTGACTGAGGCTAAATAGTAGACCACTTCCGTCCGCACCCATCGCTATCCACTCGCCTCCCCACCTCCCTCGCATTTGTCGCCGCCTCCGTCGGTCTGCCCCAACTTATGCCGTCCGCCGCTGCTGATCCACCTCGCCTCGGCTGACGCGACCCACCATGGTTGCGGCATCTCGCCTGCCACGCCTCCACGCCACCGTCTCCCGTCCGCCGCCTCGCCTTTTCTTCTGCATCTAGCCGTCGGTCCTCCGCGAACGGCCCTTCCCTCGCCTCCTTGCTAATTAGTCCGTGCGAGAGCGAAGAAGGTGTCTCCCCTATCCACGAATTTCAGCAAGAACTCAATCTACAAGCTCACCCGTACAGCCGGTGCTCCGTACTTCTACATCCTTTCATGGTACGTGTATGGCTTTTATGGAATTTAGTGAGAAAAAAATTGAGCCCATCCATGGAGCTATGTAATTTGAAGTGGGATGCAGCCTTGAGTTTTGTTTTTCCTCTAATGTTCGAGGAACTGAAGAAATTTCAGTGAGAAGGAAGCCCGTGCGTGTGTGTGGTCGCTGCTATGTTCCCATTCGATTTGTGCGTATGCACTGCTGCATCCAGATCCATCCTCAGTGGAGGTTTGCTGCCAGATATGACTTCAACGCTGAGGCTAATTGACTTTGATGGGATCAGGGGTTTCCCTGATTAGTTGGTCCCTTGAGTACCAATGGCTTCCTGCGCTTGTTGAATTATGAGATGTGTTTGGTTGGGTTGAATCAAAGGAATTTCTAGTTCTTGTAAGTAAGAATCACTGAAGACTAGTTGGTATAGTTACTAGTTTCTCTTGGTTTTGGTTGGTGCTCATTACATCTAGTTGAATCAATGAAAATAATTGAAGTTCTAAAGATTTTTTTGTCACTAATGGTATGAATTTAGGATCCTACTTTTCAAAACCCCATGGATCTATAGTTGATGCAACTTGATCCATCTATTTTCTTGCTTAGACTACATTTATCATTACGATACCGCTCGTTGGAACTGCTACTCAGTAGAGCACAATTTTGTCCGTTTCCTCTCTTTTCTAATCGAACGATATGCAAGTTAGAATAGTTTGCACACTTGTTATATATAGTTGCATAGAGAGGAATTACAAGCTTCACAGAAAGCAGTACATAGTTGCACACCTAAGCATACATAGTAGCACATGGACTGCCAAGTAGTTGGTCAGGGCAGCCGCTGAAGTTGCACATCCTACTCGTAGGGGTAGTTTGTGAGCAGGTGTCCACAACACGCCTACAGTGGTGGTCAAGGTCTGACTGCTAGATCCATTGTGGCTGGGTTAGTAGGTCACCAGGGGAGTCCTTGGTCGTGGAGTCAGAGTAGCACCTCCACTACCTCCTCCAATTCCTTTTTTTCCGATGATGGAGCTGGACCGCTATGGTCGTTAGGAAGCCACGCAAAGTCGCACAACCATGCTTTCATAGTTGCACATTGACAACCAGACAATTGGTCAGGGCAGCCACCGAAGTCGCACATCCTACTGGTAGGGGTAGTTGGTGAGCGGGTGTCGACAGCACGCCTACAGCGGCGGTCAAGGTCTGACTGCCAGATCGATTGTGGCAGGGTTAGTAGGTCGCCAGGGGAGTCCTTGGTCATGAAGTCGGAGTAGCACCTCCACTACCTCCTCCAATCCCTTTTTTTCTCAGTGATGGAGCTGGACCGCTGTGGTCTTTAGGAAGCCACGCAAAATCGCACAACCATGCTTTCGTAGTTGCACATTGATAACCAGCCGCCGAAGTCGCACATCCTATTGGTAGGGGTAGTTGGTGAGCAGGTGTCTACAACACGCCTGCAGAGGTGGTCAAGGTCTGACTACAAGATCCATTGTGGCTGGGTTAGTAGGTCGCCAAGGGAGTCCTTGGTCGTGGAGTCGGAGTAGCACCTCCACTACCTCCTCCAATCCCTTTTTTCTCGGTGATTTTTTACTCCACATACAGGCAGCCAAGTGTATTAATTTTCATACATAGTTGCAGAAGGACTAAATAAGCTTTGGCATGCTCAACTTTCTCAGTTGCTCAACGTTGCCATCTTCAAGTTTTTTAGAATTGTCCCAAGAATATGTAACGACTTGGCATCCTCAGGCTTTTCTAGTTGCAGAATAGTATCTAATTAGTTGGCAACCTTAGTAATTCTAGTTGCACAACAATATACAACTAGTTGACATCCTCAGCTTCTCTAGTTGCACAAGAACTCAGATTAGTCCCATCTTAAAACAATTGAGGATTGCCCAAGAGTATGTAACGACATGGCATCCTCAGGCTTTCTAGTTGCAGAATAGTATCTAATTAGTTGGCAACCTCGGTAATTCTAGTTGCACAACAATATACAACTAGTTGACATCCTCGGCTTCTCTAGTTGCACAAGAACTCAGATTAGTCCCATCTAAAAAAACTAAGAATTTCCCAACAGTATCTAACGACTTGGCACCCTCATGTTTTCTAGTTGCAGAAGAGTATCTATTTAGTTGGCACCCTCTGCAATTCTCGTTGGACAACATTATCCAAGTAGTTGACATCTTCAGCCTCTCTAGTTCCACAAGAATTTAGATTAATCCCATCTTAAATTTTTTTGAGGATTGCCCAATAGTATCTAATGACTTGGCACCCTCAGGCTTTCTAGTTGCATAAGAGTATCTATTTAGTTGGCACCCTCTGCATTTTTAGTTGCATAAGAACAAATCAAGTATTGACATCCCCAACTTTTTTTAATAGTTGCACAACAATGCCACCTGAGTTGGCATCTTCAACTTTTTTTGAGGGAGGCATCTTCAACTTCTTTACTTGCACAAGAACCATTCAATAGTTGGCATCCTCATATCTACACATGCATCTGTTTTGCTAGGTTTGCAGATGCACTTGAATGTAGTTGTATCACTTTTTTGGAAAATTATAATCTTTAAGAATTCATTATTTTTTCCATTTCTTGTGTTCAGACATGCTAAGTTCATTATGTTAGTTCAAAATTCATTACATAGTTGCACAAACATGCAATATGAACTGCATGCAGGAGTACTTGTAGTTGCACAGAATAGATGATGTAGTTGCACAACAGCCAACATACTTTTTGTTGGAATTTTTCATACATAATTTTTGCCAAAACCAAAATGAATCTGAAATTATATGAGTTGGCATCTTCAACTTTACTAAAATTCAAACCCCACAAGTAGATGGATATGGGGGTGTTGTCAGATGCACTTGTGTTGGTTAAGTTGCGCAGATATGCCCCAGATCTGGTTCATTTTCTATAAGGCTTCATTTTTGCATCATGTTCAGGTTTTACAGGTTATGGGGTGTTGGAAATATGCCCTAGAGGCAATAATAAATTGATTATTATTATATTTCCTTGTTCATGATAATCGTTTATTATCCATGCTAGAATTGTATTGATAGGAAACTCAGATACATGTGTGGATACATAGACAATACCATGTCCCTAGTAAGCCTCTAGTTGACTAGCTCGTTGATCAATAGATGGTTGCGGTTTCCTGACCATGGACATTGGATGTTGTTGATAACGGGATCACATCATTAGGAGAATGATGTGATGGACAAGACCCAATCCTAAGCCTAGCACAAAGATCGTGTAGTTCATTTGCTAAAGCTTTTCTAATGTCAAGTATCATTTCCTTAGACCATGAGATTGTGCAACTCCCGGATACCGTAGGAATACTTTGGGTGTGCCAAACGTCACAACGTAACTGGGTGGCTATAAAGGTACACTACAGGTATCTCCGAAAGTGTCTGTTGGGTTGGCACGAATCGAGACTGGGATTTGTCACTCCGTGTAAACGGAGAGGTGTCTCTGGGCCCACTCGGTAGGACATCATCATAATGTGCACAATGTGATCAAGGAGTTGATCACGGGATGATGTGTTACGGAACGAGTAAAGAGACTTGCCGGTAACGAGATTGAACAAGGTATCGGGATACCGACGATCGAATCTCGGGCAAGTATCGTACCGATAGACAAAGGGAATTGTATACGAGATTGATTAAGTCCTTGACATCGTGGTTCATCTGATGAGATCATCGTGGAACATGTGGGAGCCAACATGGGTATCCAGATCCCGCTGTTGGTTATTGACCAGAGAGTTATCTCGGTCATGTCTGCATGGTTCCCGAACCCGTAGGGTCTACACACTTAAGGTTCGATGACGCTAGGGTTATAGGGAATAGATATATGTGGTTACCGAATGTTGTTCAGAGTCCCGGATGAGATCCCGGATGTCACGAGGAGTTACGGAATGGTCCGGAGGTAAAGATTTATATATGGGAAGTCCTGTTTTGGTCACCGGAAAAGTTTCGGGTTTTATCGGTAACATACCGGGACCACCAGGAGGGTCCCGGGGGTCCACCAAGTGGGGCCACCGGCCCCGGAGGGCTGCATGGGCCAAGTGTGGGAGGGGACCAGCCCCAGGTGGGCTGGTGCGCCCCCCACAAGGGCCCAAGGCGCCTAGGGTTTGGGAAGGGGGCGCCCCACCTAGCTTGGGGGGCAAGTTTCCCCTCTCCCCCCCCCTTGGCCGCCCCACCAGATGGGATCTGGGCTGGCCACCGCCCCTAGGGTGGAACCCTAGGTGGGGGTGCAGCCCCCTCCCTCTCCCCTATATATAGTTGAGGTCTTTGGGGCTGCCAACACATGAGTTTTGACCTCTCCCTGGCGCAGCCCTACCTCTCTCCCTCTTCGTCTCTTGCGGTGCTTGGCGAAGCCCTGCTGGAGTACCACGCTCCTCCACCACCACCACGCCATCGTGCTGCTGCTGGATGGAGTCTTCCTCAACCTCTCCTTCTCTCCTTGCTGGATCAAGGCATGGGAGACCTCACCGGGCTGTACGTGTGTTGAACGCGGAGGTGCCATCCGTTCGGCACTAGGATCTCCGGTGATTTGGATCACGACGAGTACGACTCCTTCAACCCTGTTCTCTTGAACGCTTCCGCTTAGCGATCTACAAGGGTATGTAGATGCACTCTCCTTCCCTTCATTGCTGGTCTCTCCATAGATAGATCTTGGTGACACGTAGGAAATTTTTTGAATTTCTGCTACATTCCCCATCAGTGGCATCATGAGCTAGGTCTATGCGTAGTTTCTATGCACGAGTAGAACACAAAGTAGTTGTGGGCGTTGATTTTGTTCAATATGCTTACCGTTACTAGTCCAATCTTGATTCGGCGGCATTGTGGGATGAAGCGGCCCGGACCGACCTTACACGTACTCTTACGTGAGACTGGTTTCACCGACTGACATGCACTAGTTGCATAAGGTGGCTAGCGGGTGTCTGTCTCTCCCACTTTACTCGGATCGGATTCGATGAAAAGGGTCCTTATGAAGGGTAAATAGCAATTGGCATATCACGTTGTGGTTTTTGCGTAGGTAAGAAACATTCTTGCTAGAAACCCATAGCAGCCACGTAAAACATGCAAACAACAATTAGAGGACGTCTAACTTGTTTTTGTAGGGTATGCTATGTGATGTGATATGGCCAAGAAGAATGTGATGAATGATATGTGATGTATGAGATTGATCATGTCCTTGTAATAGGAATCACGACTTGCATGTCGATGAGTATGACAACCGGCAAGAGCCATAGGAGTTGTCTTTATTTATTGTATGACCTGCGTGTCATTGAACAACGCCATGTAATTAATTTACTTTATTGCTAACCGGTAGCCATAGTAGTAGAAGTAATAGTTGGCGAGCAACTTCATGGAGACACGATGATGGAGATCATGGTGTCATGCCGGTGACAAGATGATCATGGAGCCCCAAGATGGAGATCAAAGGAGCTATATGATATTGGCCATATCATGTCACTATTATTTGATTGCATGTGATGTTTATCATGTTTTTGCATCTTGTTTACTTAGAACGACGGTAGTAAATAAGATGATCCCTCATTAAAATTTCAAGAAAGTGTTTCCCCTAACTGTGCACCGTTGCGAAAGTTCTTCGTTTCGAAGCACCACGTGATGATCGGGTGTGATAGATTCTTACGTTCAAATACAGCGGGTGTTGACGAGCCTAGCATGTACAGACATGGCCTCGAAACACATGCGAAACACTTAGGTTAACTTGATGAGCCTAGCATGTACAGACATGGCCTCGGAACACAAGAGACCGAAAGGTCGAGCATGAGTCGTATGGTAGATACGATCAACATGAAGATGTTCACCGATGATGACTAGTCCGTCTCACGTGATGATCGGACACGGCTTAGTTGACTCGGATCATGTAATCACTTAGATGACTAGAGAGATGTCTATCTGAGTGGGAGTTCATAAGATGAACTTGTTTATCCTGAACATAGTCAAAAGGATTTTGCAAATTATGTCATAGCTCGCGCTTTAGTTCTACTGTTTAGATATGTTCCTAGAGAAAAATTAGTTGAAAGTTGATAGTAGCAATTATGCAGACAGTAGAAGGCTTATGTCCTTAATGCACCGCTCAGTGTGTTGAACCTCGAACGTCGTCTGTGGATGTTGCGAACATCTGACATACACATTTTAATAACCACGTGATAGTTCAGTTAAACGGTTTAGAGTTGAGGCACCGAAGACGTTTTAAAACGTCGCGAAACATATGAGATGTTTCGAGGGCTGAAATTGGGATTTTAGGCTCGTGCCCACGTCAAGAGGTATAAGACCTTCGACGATTTTTCTTAGCCTGCAAACTAAGGGAGAAAAGCTCAATTGTTGAGCTTGTGCTCAGATTGTCTGAGTACAACAATCATTTGAATCAAGTGGGAGTTGATCTTCCAGATGAGATAGTGATGTTTCTCCGAAGTCATTACCACCAAGCTGCTAGAGCTTCGTGATGAACTATAATATATCAGGGACATATATGATGATCCTTGAGATAGTCGCGATGTTTGACACCACAAAAGTAGAAATCAAGAAGGAGCATCAATTGTTGATGGTTGGTGAAACCACTAGTTTCAAGAAGGGCAAGGGAAAGAAGGGATACTTCATGAAATGGCAAATCAGTTGCTGCTCTAGTCAAGAAACCCAAGGTTGAACCCAAACCCGAGACTAAGTGCTTCTGTAATAAGGGGAATAGCCACTGGAGCAGAATTACCCTAGATACTTGGTAGATGAGAAGGCTGGCAAGGTCGATAGAAGTATACTGGATATACATTGTGTTAATGTGTACTTTACTAGTACTCCTAGTAGGACCATGGTATTAGATACCGGTTCGGTTGCTAAGTGTTAGTAAACTCGAAATAAAAGGCTGCGGAGTAAACGGAGACTAGCTAAAGGTGAGCTGGCGATATGTGTTGGAAGTTTTTCCCAAGCTTGATGTGATCAAGCATCGCACGCTCCCTCTACCATCGATATTGGTGTTTGCGTTGAGCATAGACGTGATTGGACTATGTCTATCGCAATACAGTTATTCATTTAAGGAGAATAATGGTTACTCTGTTTATTTGAATAATACCTTCAATGGTCTTGCACCTAAAATGAATGGTTTATTAAATCTCGATTGTAGTGATACACATTTTCATGCCAAAGGTATAAGATAGTAATGATAGTACCACACAATGTGGCACTGCAATTTGAGTCATATCGGTATAAAACGCATGAAGAAGCTCCATGTTGATGGATCTTTGGGCTCACTCGTTTTGAAAAGTTTGAGACATGCGAACCATGTCTATTGGTGTATATGCATGAAGAAACTCCATGCAAATGGACCGTTTGGACTCACTTGATTTTGAATCACTTGAGACATGCAAATCATACCACATGGGCAAGATGACTGAAAGCCTCGTTTTCAGTAAAATGGAACTAGAAAGCAACTTGTTGGAAGTAATACATTTTGATGTGTGCAGTCCAATGAGTGCTGAGGCGTGTAGTGGATATCGTTATGTTCTTACTTCACAGATGATTTGAGTAGATGTTGAGTATATTTACTTGATGAATCACGAGTCTGAATTATTGAAAGGTTCAAGTAATTTCAGGGTGAAGGTGAGAGATCGTCGTGACAAGAGGATAAAATATCTATGATATGATCATAGAGATGAATATCTGAATTACGAGTTTGGCACAGAATTAAGACATTGTGGAAATTGTTTCACAACTAATACAGCCTGGAACACCGTAGTGAGATGGTGTGTCCGAACATCATAACTGCACCCTATTGGATATGATGCATACCATGATGTCTCTTATCGAATTACCACGATAGTTTATGGGTTAGGCATTATAGACAACCACATTCACTTTAAATAGGGCACCACGTAATTCCGATGAGATGACACCGTATGAACTATGGTTTAGAGAAACCTAAGCTGTCATTTCTTAAAAGTTTGGGGCTGCGACGCTTATGTGAAAAAGTTTCAGGCTGATAAGCTCAAACCCAAAGTGGATAAATGCATCTTCATAGGACACCCAAAACAGTTGGGTATACCTCCTGTCTCAGATCCGAAAGCAATAAGGGATTGTTTCTAGAATCGGGTCCTTTCTCGAGGAAAAGTTTCTCTCGAAAGAATTGAGTGGGAGGATGGTGGAGACTTGATGAGGTTATTGAACCGTCTCTTCAACTAGTGTGTGGCAGGGCACAGGGAGTTGTTCCTGTGGCACCTACACCAATTGAAGTAGAAGCTTATGATAGTGATCATGAAACTTCAGATCAAGTCACTACCAAACCTTGTGGGATGACAAGGATGCGTACTACTTCAGAGTGGTACGTAATCCTGTCTTGGAAGTCATGTTGCTAGACAACAATGAACCTACGAGCTATGGAGAAGCGATGGTGGGCCTGGATTCCAAAATGGCTCGAGGCCATATAATCCGAGAGAGGATCCATATATGAAAACAAAGTGTAGACTTTGGAAGAACTACTTGATGGTCGTAAGGCTGTTAGGTACATATGGATTTTAAAAGGAAGACGGACAATGATGGTAAGTATCACCATTAAGAAAGCTCGACTTGTCGTTAAGATGTTTTTTCCGACAAGTTCAAGGAGTTGACTACGATGAGAATTTCTCACCCGTAGCGATGCTTAAGTCCGTCGGAATCATGTTAGCATTAGCTGTATTTTTCGATTATGAAATCTTACAGATGGATGTCAAAACAAGTTTTCTTACCAAGTTTTCGTAAGAAAAGTTGTATGTGATACAATAGAAGGTTTTGTCAATCCTGAAAGATGCTAACAAGTATGCAAAGCTCCAGCAATCCTTCTAAGGACTGGAGTAAGCATCTCGGAGTTGGAATGTATGCTTTGATGAGATGATCAAAGATTTTGGGTGTATGCAAAGTTTATGAGAAACTTGTATTTCCAAAGAAGTGAGTGGGAGCACTATAGAATTTCTGATGAATATATGTTGTTGACATATTGTTGATCAGAAATGACGTAGAATTTCTGGAAAGCATGCAGAGTTATTTGAAAAGTGTTTTTCAATGGAAAACCTGGATTAAGCTACTTGAACGTTGAGCATCAAGATCTATGAGGATAGATCAAAACGCTTAATGGTACTTTCAAATGAGCACATACCTTGACATGATCTTGAAGGTGTTCAAGATGGATCAGTCAAAGAAGGAGTTCTTGCCTGAGTTGTAAGGTATGAAGTTAAGACTTAAAGCTCGACCACGGCAGAAGAAAGAGGAAGGACGAAGGTCGTCCCCTATGCTTTTGTCATAGGCTCTATACGGTGTGCCATGCTGAGTACCGCACCTGATGTGTGCCTTGCCACATATCTGGCAAGAGGGTACAAAGGTAATCTAGGAGTAGATCACCAGATAGCGGTCTAAATTATCCTTAGAGGAATAAGGATATGTTTCTCGGTTATGGAGGTGATAAAGAGTTCGACGTAAAGAGTTACGTCGATGCAAGCTTAACACCTATCCGGATAGCTCTGAGTAGAGATACCGGATACGTATAATGGAGCAACAATTTAGAATAGCTCCAAGTAGAACAGTTATTTGAAATGGCTCCAAATGTAGCGTAGTAGTTGCATCTACAAGATGACATAGAAATTTGTGAAGTACATACGGATCTGAATGTTGCAGACCCGTTTACTGAAACCTCTCTCACAAGCATAACATGATCAAACCCAGAACTCTTTGGGTGTTAGTCACATGGGGATGTGACCTTGAGTGTTAATCACATATCGATGTGAACTGGATTATTGACTCTAGTGCAAGTGGGAGACTGTTGGAAATATGCCCTAGAGGCAATAATAAATTGGTTATTATTATATTTCCTTGTTCATGATAATCGTTTATTATCCATGCTAGAATTGTATTGATAGGAAACTCAGATACATGTGTGGATACATAGACAACACCATGTCCCTAGTAAGCCTCTAGTTGACTAGCTCGTTGATCAATAGATGGTTACGGTTTCCTGACCATGGACATTGGATGTCGTTGATAACGGGATGTGATGGACAAGACCCAATCCTAAGCCTAGCACAAAGATCGTGTAGTTCGTATGCTAAGCTTTTCTAATGTCAAGTATCATTTCCTTAGACCATGAGATTGTGCAACTCCCGGATACCGTAGGAGTGCTTTGGGTGTGCCAAACGTCACAACGTAACTGGGTGGCTATAAAGGTACACTACAGGTATCTCCGAAAGTGTCTGTTGGGTTGGCACGAATCGAGACTGGGATTTGTCACTCCGTGTAAACCAAGAGGTATCTCTGGGCCCACTCGGTAGGACATCATCATAATGTGCACAATGTGATCAAGGAGTTGATCACGGGATGATGTGTTACGGAACGAGTAAAGAGACTTGCCGGTAACGAGATTGAACAAGGTATCGGGATACCGATGATCGAATCTCGGGCAAGTATCGTACCGATAGACAAAGGGAATTGTATACGGGATTGATTAAGTCCTTAACATCGTGGTTCATCCGATGAGATCATAGTGGAACATGTGGGAGCCAACATGGGTATCCAGATCCCGCTGTTGGTTATTGACCAGAGAGTTATCTCAGTCATGTATGCATGGTTCCCGAACCCGTAGGGTCTACACACTTAAGGTTCGATGACGCTAGGGTTATAGGGAATAGATATACGTGGTTACCGAATGTTGTTCGGAGTCCCGGATGAGATCCCGGATGTCACGAGGAGTTACGGAATGGTCCGGAGGTAAAGATTTATATATGGGAAGTCCTGTTTTGGTCACCGGAAAAGTTTCGGGTTTTATCGGTAACATACCGGGACCACCAGGAGGGTCCCGGGGGTCCACCAAGTGGGGCCACCGGCCCCGGAGGGCTGCATGGGCCAAGTGTGGGAGGGGACCAGCCCCAGGTGGGCTGGTGCGCCCCCCACAAGGGCCCAAGGCGCCTAGGGTTTGGGGAGGGGGCGCCCCACCTAGCTTGGGGGGCAAGTTTCCCCTCTCCCCCCCCCTTGGCCGCCCCACCAGATGGGAGCTGGGCTGGCCGCCGCCCCTAGGGTGGAACCCTAGGTGGGGGCGCAGCCCCCTCCCTCTCCCCTATATATAGTTGAGGTCTTTGGGGCTGCCAACACATGAGTTTTGACCTCTCCCTGGCGCAGCCCTACCTCTCTCCCTCTTCTTCTCTTGCGGTGCTTGGCGAAGCCCTGCTGGAGTACCACGCTCCTCCACCACCACCATGCCGTCGTGCTGCTGCTGGATGGAGTCTTCCTCAACCTCTCCTTCTCTCCTTGCTGGATCAAGGCATGGGAGACGTCACTGGGTTGTATGTGTGTTGAATGCGGAGGTGCCGTCCGTTCGGCACTAGGATCTCCGGTGATTTGGATCACGACGAGTACGACTCCTTCAACCCCGTTCTCTTGAACGCTTCCGCTTAGCGATCTACAAGCGTATGTAGATGCTCTCTCCTTCCCTTCGTTGCTGGTCTCTCCATAGATAGATCTTGGTGACACGTAGGAAATTTTTTGAATTTCTGCTACGTTCCCCAACATGGGGGTGGGGGAGCTGTCGTAGCTTTGTGCACACAATTTTCAGCTACAAAGTCACATATATTATTGTGTGCAAAGATCAAAGGAAAAAACGCCTGCAAACCATATTCAGTAGTTTCCCAGTTTGTACTAAATAGTTGCCCCGTTTGTACTAAATAGTTGCACAGTTTGTACTAAATACTTGCACACATACAAAACAGGGATTGGTTCAGTGTTTTTCTCACAAATTGTGTTTTAATCATGTCCAGGTTTATTTTGGTCAAGGAGCTGATGTAGATTCTGCACATAATTTGATGCTACACTTCTTATACGGTGCTATTGGAAGTACAAAGAAGATTTAGATGACAAAAATTTAGTTTCTGTCTTTTGCTGTTTTACTTTAGTATATGGAACATATTTTCCCTACTGCAATGTGTGTGAGACAAGACTGTGTATTTCTCATTGTTACTACTGCTTGTGCTTTTTTAGTCTGGTTTGTTTGTTGCACACATTGCAGCAAAAGTTAGCTTTGATGTTAGTTCAGTTGCATAAATATCTGCTTTTTTGCATAGACACTACATCATGTTAATTTTGATATCTAAACCTATTGCCTTGTGTTTAGTTGCACACATCCAGGCAAAAGTTGGCTTGGATTCATGTTTAATTATACAAATATATGTTTTTTCACATGAACTACATCATGTCTATTTTTGCATCTGCAACTACTCCCTTTTGTTTATTTGCACACATCCAGGAAATAGTTGGCTTGGATCCATGTCTAGTTGCACAGGATAGTGTTTTATTATACAGAGATCAGATTCAATTCTATTTTGTTGCTTCATGTTCCTTCTTCCTCCAACTATGGAGAAGATTTGTGCCAGATCCAGAGGGAAAGTGAAGAGGCCAGAGGGAAGTTACCTAATAGTGCTGCCTGGTATGGCTCTGAACTCCCTCTTCTTAGAACTGAAGCTTTTTTCACCTAGTTGTGCTCTGCCATGGCAGCTCTGTAGGGTTTGGATCCAGGCCTGGGATCCCCTTCTTTCTTGGAGAAGAAGAAGGGCGACCCAAGGGGGGAGGAAGTGTGGGTGAGGGATGCGTGGGAGGTGTGGGGAGGTAGTGGTTGGGAGCGTGATAGCGATGGGGGAGATTCTCTGTTGGTTGGGAGTGTGGGACACGGGTCAGAAGGAACTTTCCTTCTTGGGATCAAGGGGGGACAGAAAGTTACCTTTTGGGGCTGGCCGCTCCATCGCGCTAGCGGGCAGCCGGCCGCCCGCTAGACGCCTCCTTTTTAGTTTTTTCCCATATCCACCTATGTATGCAGTTTTGTACCTTGACTGTGTCCGCTCTCCGCTGGCAATGAGCAGTGAAGTAAATTGATGTTGTGTGTGCTGCATGGATTAGCTACCTCCCCCTCCGCATGAGTTGTGTGTGCTGCGTGGATTAGCTGGATTGGAGACGAAGATCTCTCCATTGACGACAACTCCGTGAACCTGTGCTTCATATTTGGGATTTTTCCTCTTTTCTTCTGCCTTGGCGCTTACCTTGGACTGCAGCCGTTCAATGAAACAGTGTGGTGGATTAAACTCTTCCTTATTGTTGTGCTTTATTTTTGGTTCTGGTTCTAGCTCTCTTGATTCATGCTGATGTTGTAGTACTATGATTTTCCCATCAGCTATGGGATTTGTTGACCAGCTCATGCTGTTTTTTGAGACTTTTTTATGAAAACGAGATGAAGCATGGTTAAGAACCCTTGGGTTGGTTTTCACATGGCATGATGAAGTATCCTTGTATGTTTGCCTAAGATCTTGGTTCCAATCCCAGAAAGAACTGAAATTACCAGGTTATGATGAGTATCTTACTATCTAAAAGCTCTATCTCAGTTTTTACTCTACTTGTGTGCAGGAAAGATAATAATTAATCTTACAATCCCATCTTGTACCGAAGTCAGTGTTGATTTTTTTGAGTCAAGCCTATCTGGTAATGCGTCAAAAAAGAGTCTATCTGGTAATTTGATATGGCCTCAAGCCTGATTTCCCCTGCCTCCAAATACTAGCGTTTACTGCTTCTTCTCGTTTTCTACATGAAGCATGCTAATTGATTTATCTCCTACAGATGTAAGGTTCTGCCTTTGCTCTGGGTGCACTTGATTAATATAACAAACTACGTAGAGTAGTTTGCACTATTGGACACACGCCAGAGAAAGTTTCCTGCTAGGCTGCTACCACATGGTAAAAGACATGTTTTTTTCTGGTACAGAAGTACCATTTCAGACACAAAATAGAAAGAAATTTTTTATCATGTCCCCCTTTTAAGAGCATGATAACAAAAAATATTTTTCTGGGGGTACAGAAGTACCATTTGAGACGCAAAATAGAAGACATTTTTATCATGTCCCCTTTTTAAGAGCAACTCTAGCAAAATCAGCATTACTTGCATCGCTGAAACTGTTACAGGTTGCCGTCGCGCGAGAGGAGAGACGATGGGGAGGGGACGGGTCCTCCATTCAGTGATATACTACTTCCTCCAAATAGAAGCTATAGATGCAACACCATGACAAAGGCACTAGCCGTCACATAAGATTGCTGACACTGGTAGAAAAAGGGCCTGTTGTCCCGGTTCGTAAGGGCCTTTTGTCCCGGTTCTGGAACCGGGACTAAAGGGTCGGTACTAATGCCCTGTCCTTTTAGTCCCGGTTCAATCCAGAACCGGGACAGATGGGCCTCCACGTGGCCTGTGCGCGGAGCCCAGGCAGGAGACCCTTTGGTCCCGGTTGGTGGCACCAACCGGGACCAATAGGCATCCACGCGTCAGCATTTCTGTGGTTGGGGTTTTTGTTTTTTTAAGGGGGGTGTTTGGGGGTTTTGGGGGGTTAATTTAGGTGTTTCATATATTGTGTTAGCTAGCTATAATTAATAGAGAGAAGTGTCCTCTCTTATGTCCGTGCTTGGTCGATGCTACGTACTATACATACGTATAGAGAGGACTAGACACGCTAGCTAGCTAGTAAGCAAACGAAGGAAATAGAAGATCGTCATGAACATATATGCATACAGAGAGAAGTGATATCGACCACCTCTCCTTCTCCGAGAGATTGGTCGAACAACAAGTTCTCGTATATCTATCCGACACTACCGGCTACATATATACAATAATTATCTCTTACAAATATAATCATACGGACTCATGGTCCACATAGTATTCTCCGTCTTCAGCGATCACGTGGTCAAGAAAGAATGCCGCCAATTCCTCTTGAATTGCTCGCATGCGAGCTGGTGCTAGGAGTTCATCCCGCTTCCGAAACATCTAATTTGAAGAAGGGGGTCAATACATATATATGAATGAATGAAACTCGACACAAATGATGGTAATAAAATAAAATTGTGAATGTTGTTATTTACGTACTTCATATTGTTCATCAGAGTACCCGCCCCGCTCACAGGTCGTGTGGCAGATGGACTCACAGACGTAGTATCCACAGAAATCATTCCCTTGTTCCTGCCACAACCACTTTACAAGAAATAGAGGTCAATCAAACTGATAAGCAAGAATGCTAAATGATATTGATGAAACTAGCGCTTGAATCACTAGGAGATGCATGGAACATGCTACTATAGTACTTACTTTCGGATGTCTAAATTCCAGCTCCTTCGGCAGTCCCGGAACTTTTCTAGTGAATTTTCTCCAAACCCTGCCGGACAAAGAAAACAATTACTTGATATCAGGAAATGAACAAAGTTGCTGATATGGTGGATAATGATCGATTTAACTTACTTCTTGAGGATTTCAGTCATGTCCGCATACTCCTGGGGATCTTTTCGTTTAGAGTCCAAGACGGTTACTACTCCCTGCTCAAGCCTAATCTCTAGGAGAATATAGTGGAAACTGCACACGCATGCATAACTCATCAATTACATTACTATAACCTGGACTAATATATAAGGGAAACTGAATATGCACAAGACAGTAACACTCACTTGAAGTTGTAAGAAAAGAGTATTATATCTTTGTTTTCATTTTTTTTGAATGATCATAGCAAGTTGGCCTCGGTATCTTCGGGACGATGTTCAACATCAGTTGCATCTATGAGATATGTGTTAATGAACCCAATATCACCGATTTGTCTTTTCTTCAATTCAGCGATCTTCAATCTGCATAATATAGTGAGGATAATTATAAATACATGCAATGAAAGAGATGAGCTATATAGAGAGACTTAATGACAGAAGTAGTAGTACTTACAGACAGTAGCAGGTGATCGTTGTTTTATCGAGGGCCAATTGATTGAAAAACTGATAGAACTCCTCAAATGGAATAGGCAATAGTTCAATTCCAACGAGGTCATGCTCCGGTTTAACTCTCGCATACAAAGTACTCCTCCCCCCAGACTCTCTGCAGATTTTCAAGTACCAATCATGTAATCTTCGCATCATCGTTGTTAAAGATTTTTCATCTTTGACGAGAGGCTTCCCGTACTCGTATCTGTGTATCTGCACCTCCATGGGATCATAATGTACATCGTCGGGCAGGTAATCGTCAACATTGCCATAACCGGGCACCATCCTCGGATCGACGATGTCGCTAGGCACCTTGAGCGGGGGGCACGATTGCTTCGCTTGTTCGCCGAGCTGGGCAATTTGTTTCCCAGCTGCTCGTCGTTCTTTCATCCTTTGATCACTGACTGTACTTCCCGACCGCTCCGCTTCGGCCCATGTCTTTGCAATAATGCGCTCATAGTTGCCTTTCGGCGGAGACTTGGGTGGTTTTGCCAGGGCAGCCAGAGTGCGCTTCACTTTCACCGGATCTACCTTCTCCTCCAGAGGTGGATGTCTCTTTGCTTTCAACCCTTGAAACCAGTCATCCACTTCGGTTTGCGCGATCTTCACGTTCTCCTCCGGGGTCCTCTCGTATGGTAACCTCTGTGGACTCTTCAGAGAAGGACCGAATCTGTATGTCCTCCCGCCTCTGGTTGTACTGCTAGACGCCGGCCGAGCAGACGGAGCGGTTGTCTTCTTTACTTGCTTACGAGGCGGAGGAGAAGGACTACGACGCGCCGGAGCAGCTGCCGGAGCGGCGGTGGGTCTCTTCCGCCCTTGCTGACGAGGCGGAGAAGGAGGAGGCTGGCTGCTCGGGCGCACCGGCGCAGGCGGAGTGCCGCCACACGCCGGAGAAGGAGCCGGCCGAGGGCCCTGATCGTCACTCACCGGAGGAGGAGGCGGTGGAGGAGGCGGAGTGCCCTGACTCGCCGGAGGAGGAGGAGGCGGAGGCGTCCAGTTCGGAAGGTTGATGAGCTCCTTCCGCCATAGGCATGGAGTCTTCAGAGCAGACCCCAGCCGAGTCTCCCCTTCACCGGTAGGGTGGTCAAGCTGGAGGTCCTCAAATCCCTCCGTTATTTCATCCACCATCACCCTAGCATATCCTTCTGGAATCGGCCGGCAGTGAAAAGTTGCGCCGGGTTCAGTAGGATAAACAGAGCCAACAGTCGCCTTGACCTTCAAATTCATCCACTGCGTCATAAGGTGGCAATTTTGAGACTTCGTGATAGCATCCACGGGATAGCTGGCAGGAGCCGTCAAGGCATGCTCCGGCTAAAGCATCTCGGTGGAAGCCACGCTGCTTCTGCGCTGAGATGGCGGGGTAGCTTCGGGGGAAGCTTCGGCAGTACGTTTGCTGCGATTTGCTTCTCGTTCCTCTATCGCGTCTACCCTTGCTTGCAGCGCCTGCATTTGGGTCTGCTGCACTTTTTTCCTCCTCTCATGGGATTTGTAACCGCCTGCGTCCGGAAACCCAACCTTCTACAGAATGGAGCCTGGCGTGCCTCGTGTCCGTCCAGGGTGCTCAGGATTCCCGAGGGCCATTGTGAGCTCGTCGTTCTCTTTGTCTGGAAAGAACGTCCCTTGCTGCGCTGCTTCAATATACTGCTTAAGCTTCCTGACTGGTATGTCCATTTGATCGTTCGTCCAAATGCACTTCCTGTTACAGGGTCCAAGGTTCCGCCAGCCCCGAAGAACCAAGTCCGGCAACGGTCTGGCCAGTTAATTGTCTCTGGTTCGATCCCTTTATCAACCAGATCATTCTTAGTCTTGGCCCACTTAGGCCGGGCTACGAGGTAGCCACCTCACCCCGTGCGATGGTGAAGCTTCTTCTTCGCAGCATTTTGCTTGTTTGTCACCGACATCTTCTTACTCTTTTCCGATGTCTTGTGGGCCACAAATGCGGGCCAGTGATCTCTGATCTTCTCATATCTGCCCTTGAATTCTGGTGTCTCATTATTTTCGACAAACTTATTCAGCTCTTTCTTCCACCTCCTGAATAGTTCTGCCATCCTCTTAAGAGCAAACGACTTGATTAATTGCTCTTTAACTGGGTTCTCTGGATTATCCTCTGACGGTAGGGTGAAATTTGACTTCAGCTCAGTCCAAAGATCATTTTGCTGCATATCATTGACATAAGACACCTCAGGGTCTTCTGTAGCCGGCTTAAACCATTGCTGGATGCTTATCGGGATCTTGTCCCTAACCAGAACTCCGCACTGAGCAACAAATGCGTTCTTTGTTCGGATGGGTTCAATTGGTTGGCCGTCGGGCGCGATTGCTATGATCTCAAACTTTTCATCCGAGCTCAACTTTTTCTTCGGGCCTCGTCTCTTTACCGAAGTTGTGCTCGATCCGGAGGGCTAGAAAAAAGAACAAAGACTTAATTAATATGTGTACATACCAAAACAATGAATGCATCAATCAGCTAGTCAGCACAGGCTTAACTAATATATATACCTGGCCGGACTCGGTTCCGTCACCGGAGCCGTCATCACGGTCTCCTTCTTGCACCGGCATTGGGTCACCGGAGCTGTCCTCATGTTCTTCTTCTTGCACCGGCATTAGGTCACCGTAGCCAGCTTCTTCACCCTCTCCTTCGAGACCATCAGTGTCGTTGAGAAACAACGAGACAGCATCACTTCCTTCTGCGATTATGTCCCTCAACAACGCTTCTTTTGCTTCGTCTCGGGCGGTGTCCATAGTTTCTACAAATATTTACAACATGGCAATTATTATTCAAACATGAAAGATGGATATATTAGTGGCAAACGTAGAACTAGCTACCTAATCATAGTAAGGAATCATATATATTAATTAGTGGCCTCGACGCTGCTTCTCTAGGGTTTGGGGTGGCCTCGACAACGCTTCAAGGGTTTGGGGTGGCCTCGAGAACGCTTCAAGGAGGGGGTAATATCGACCCCCCCCCCCACGTGTTGAAGCTATCGGGAGGGGGTATATATCGACAACGACGACACTACATCTATGTCCCTCGACGACCCTCGTTCCCGATAAAGCCATGGATTTCTTCAATACTTTGACACTAGGAAATCTCTCTCTCGACCCCTCGGCGATCCTCGACCCCTCGAACCCTCGACGACCCTGGAACCCTCGACCCCTCGGTGATCCTCTTCTTCCTCTCATGTTCGAGAGGATCGTCGAGGGGTCAGGAGGTTGCCTAGTGTCAAAGGATTCAACAAAACCATGTCTTCATCATTAGGCGAAAGTAACAGGTGCATGATGCTACGAAGCTCTCCAAAGTTATTTTGGAACGGAGTCCTAGATAGGATAATTCACTTTTTGGTACAAAGTTCAGCAAGAACCTTCCAAATATCGTTATTTGGAAGGCCTTTGCTGAAATTCATACAAAAAGGCAAATTATCCTATCCGGGACACCATTCCAAAATAACTTTGGAGGACTTCGTCATGCCCCGGTTACTTCTGGCTAATGATGAAGCCATGGATTTCTTCAATACTTTGACACTAGGAAATCTCTCTCTCGACCCCTCGGCGATCCTTGACCCCTCAAACCCTCGACGACCCTGGAACCCTCGACCCCTCGGTGATCCTCTTCTTCCTCTCATGTTCGAGAGGATCACCGAGGGGTTGGGAGGTTGCCTAGTCTCAAAGGATTCAACAAAACCATGTCTTCATCATTAGGCGAAAGTAACAGGTGCATGATGGTACGAAGCTCTCCAAAGTTATTTTGGAACGGAGTCCTAGATAGGATAATTCGCTTTTTGGTACAAAGTTCAGCAAGAACCTTCCAAATATCGTTATTTGGAAGGCCTTTGCTGAAATTCATACAAAAAGTTATCCTATCCGGGACACCATTTCAAAATAACTTTGGAGGACTTCGTCATGCCCTGGTTACTTCTGGCTAATGATGAAGCCATGGATTTCTTCAATTCTTTGACACTAGGAAATCTCTCTCTCGACCCCTCGGCGATCCTCCACCCCTCGAACCCTCGACGACCCTGGAACCCTCGACCCCTCGGCGACCCTCTTCTTCCTCTCATGTTCGAGAGGATCGCCGAGGGGTCGGGAGGTTGCCTAGTGTCAAAGGATTCAACAAAACCATGTCTTCATCATTAGGCGAAAGTAACAGGTGCATGATGGTACGAAGCTCTCCAAAGTTATTTTGGAACGGAGTCCTAGATAGGATAATTCGCTTTTTGGTACAAAGTTTAGCAAGAACCTTCCAAATATCATTATTTGGAAGGCCTTTGCTGAAATTCATACAAAAAGGCAAATTATCCTATCCAGGACACCATTCCAAAATAACTTTGGAGGACTTCGTCATGCCCTGGTTACTTCTGGCTAATGATGAAGCCATGGATTTCATCAATACCTTGACACTAGGAAATCTCCCTCACGACCCCTCAGCGATCCTCGACCCCTCGAACCCTCGACGACCCTGGAACCCTCGACCCCTCGGCGATCCTCTTCTTCCTCTCATGTTCGAGAGGATCGCCGAGGGGTCGGGAGGTTGCCTAGTGTCAAAGGATTCGACAAAACCATGTCTTCATCATTAGGCAAAAGTAACAGGTGCATGATGGTACGAAGCTCTCCAAAGTTATTTTGGAACGGAGTCCTAGATAGGATAATTCGCTTTTTGGTACAAAGTTCAGCAAGAACCTTCCAAATATCGTTATTTGGAAGGCCTTTGCTGAAATTCATACAAAAAGGCAAATTATCCTATCCGGGACACCATTCCAAAATAACTTTGGAGGACTTCGTCATGCCCTGGTTACTTCCGGCTAATGATGAAGCCATGGATTTCTTCAATACTTTGACACTAGGAAACCTCTCTCGACCCCTCGGCGATCCTCGACCCCTCGAACCCTCGACAACCCTGGAACCCTCGACCCCTAGACGACCCTGGAACCCTCGACCCTCGATCCCTCGACCCTATAGAACCCTGAAACCCTCGACCCTTGACCCCTTAACGACCCTCGACCCTTTACCCTAGTTCCCGACCCTCGACCCCTCGGCGATCCTCGACACCCTCGTTCCCGATAAAAATTAAGAAGAAGAAGAAGAAGAAGAAGAAGAAGAAGAAGAAGAAGAAGAAGAAGAAGAAGAAGAAGAAGAAGAAGAAGAAGAAGAAGAAGAAGAAGAAGAAGAAGAAGAAGAAGAAGAAGAAGAAGAAGAAGAAGAAGAAGAAGAAGAAGAAGAAGAAGAAGAAGAAGAAGAAGAAGAAGAAGAAGAAGAAGAAGAAGAAGAAGAAGAAGAAGAAGAAGAAGAAGAAGAAGAAGAAGAAGAAGAAGAAGAAGAAGAAGAAGAAGAAGAAGAAGAAGAAGAAGAAGAAGAAGAAGAAAGAGGAGAAGAAGAAAGGAATAGCTAGAGGAGAAGATTGAAGAAAAAAAAGAAGAAAAAAAGAGGAGAAGAAGAAAGGAATAGTGGAGAAGAAGAAAAAAATAGAATATATTCTATTTTCTACTCTTCTCCACTATTCCTTTCTTCTTCTCCTCTTCTTTTTCTTCTTTTTTCTCTTCTTATTTATTTCTCCTCTTCTTCCTCTCCTCTTCTTCTTTCTAAGTCATGCTTATATACACAGAGTATTGGTCCCGGTTCGTACCCCTCTCGACCCCTCGTCCCTCTCTCGACCCCTCGACGACCCTCTTCCCTGATAACATTTTTTTTCTCCCCTCGACCCCTCTTGACCTCTCGTCCCCCTCTCGGCCCCTCATCATCATCTATCACCCCCTCGTTTTCTTTAGCATGTATCCATGAACAAAAAAATAATTCATATATAGAAAAAATGCTATATGAACATACATACATATGAGCATATACAGAGAGCATATACATAGCCAAATCCATATACAGAGAGCATATACATACATACATACATACATACATATGAGCATATACATACATACATAGCCAAATCCAAATACATATGAGCATATACATACACATATGAAAAAAATTATCACACACAGAGAGCAGCGGCGGCGGCGGTGATGGTCAGAGCGACAGGGATCGATGGGAAGGGGCGGGGAGCTCACTGGGGGCACGACGGGGAGGAGGCCAGGGACGGGGAGGAGGCCGGCGACGGCGCGGGGGAGGCCAGCGACGCGACGCGGGGCGACGGGGAGGGGGCCGGAGATGGCGCACGCAGCGACGAGGAGGAGGCCGGTGACGGGGAGAAGGCCTACAGCGGCGTGGGGCGACGGCGATGGGGAGCGGGCGACTACGGGCTCGGGGCGGCGATGGCGACGACGAACGGCCTGGCGGCGTCGTGGGGGAATGGGAGCAGTTGGCGAAATTTTCACAAGTGCTACCTTATATACCCAGAGCAATGTTCCCGGTTCGTGGCACGAACCGGTACCAATGCACACCTATGGTCCCGGTTCGTGCCACCAACCG